>NW_014569886.1:0-14684 GCF_001313835.1 Polistes canadensis
AAAAAAAAAAAAAAAAAAAAAAAAACCAAGATAATAATTTGCATTAGGTCATTTGGGAATATGTGTACTTTATGTTGGATTCGTGGGCGATATTACGAGAAAACCAGATCTCGTTACAAAAATTAATGAATGGCACTTCTAGTTTCCAACATTTTAGCTCTACAGAGCAAAGTTTAGTGGCGTTGCTATCGTCGTTTTCGAGCTATACAATTGGTTCAAACAGGTACCGACCAGTGAAATCATCTTTGTTCATTATATCATACACGGGTCTTACGTTACGTAAGAATCAAGAAACGTTTTTGTAATTATAATCGACGCAAATAATCTTTTTATTAACTCTAGTAAAACTGATAATACTTTTATCAAAATTTCTATATACATTACTGTGTATCATTCTGTTAATTTATAAAATAACTAGATATTACATTAAATGACTAGGGCGTTTCAGAGACAACGAGTTTTATTATGCATTTTAATTGTCTGTTTTATGAAATAACTAGGTAATATACGAGTTCAAGTAGTTAAAGTATGACATCGAAATTTGATCTGTCTTTAGTCAATTTGTTTGTTTACAATAATACTCCTCCTTTCTTTCCTTGACCTGTAAATACTTTCAAAACAAATGTTCTGTAAGTCGAGCCGTTCTATCGAATTTAAATATAAAACGTTGGGAAGGATTATAATAGTAGATTTATAATTCGTATAAATGGATTTTATTCAGGAAAAGTTCGCTGAAAAATTGAAATCTTTACCGGCGAGTGCTAACAGTGCGCATATGTCATCAGTGAAATATAAGAAACTTATAGAGGAAGTAAAATGTGCTAAAGTTTCTAAACGAAAAAAACCAAAGGATTTTTGGTTATTGAAGCACTATGATGTAATTCAAATCCTAGGAGTTGATAAATTAATTTTTCCTGTCATAGACCATGGAATAAGATATTACGTGACTGAAGATGAATTGTGTGAAGTGCTGTATAACACCCATTGCAATATTGGGCATGCAGGTCGTGATCGAATGTTTCACGAACTGAATAAATGTTACAAAAACATTACACAACAGCAAATTTCTTTGTTTTTGCAATGTTGTGATGTATGTCAGCAAAAGAAGGGCTGTTCAAAAAAAGCAATAGCGAAACCAATGAGGTGTAATCAATTTAATAGTCGATGTCAGTTAGATTTGGTAGATTTTCAGTCACAGCCCGATGGTCAATACAAATTTTTTTTTGTTTACCAAGACCATTTGACGAAATTTATCTTATTACGTCCTCTAACCTCGAAATGCCCCAAGGAGGTAGCTTTTAATTTGGTCGATATTTTTACTACATTAGGAGCTCCTTGTTTTTTACAGTCACACAATGAACGGGAATTTTGCAATTCCATAATTAATAGTTTAAAAGAGTTGTGGCCAGAATTGCACATTGTTTATGGAAAACCTAAGCATAGTCAGAGCCGAGGAAGCGTTGAAAGAGTCAAGGAGGACATTGAAAACATGCTGATTACCTGGATGAATGATAAAAAAACTACAAAGTGGAGTGAGGGCTTGCGTTTTGTGCAATTCATGAAGAATGGAACCTATCATAATGGAATTAAACAGAGTCCATATCAAGCTATGTTTGGTTGTACACCAAAAGTTGGGATTTCAAATTGTAGATTGCCAAAGTCTGTATTAGATTCGTTGACCACAGAAGAAGAATTGGAAAATTTAATGCAGAGTTCTGAGATTGGAATTTTACAGACTGAAGCCAGTTATCTTCCCAGTTTATCTTCAACTGATGCATTACTGTATAAACTTTGTGATCAATATCAGTCTCCCAAAACACAAAGGGAAGAAAACAATGAATGCACTGAACAATGGACGAACAAAATTAAGCTAGAGTTTGACCCAAACCTCCCTGATCTTGCCGTTGGTGATACTGTGCCGGATGTGGATAAGGGAAAAACGGATGCAAGGAGCCTGTGATTTAGAAATAACTGAAGAAAAATTAAATCAATTAAGTGCTCAGAATAAAGCACTAAAGCAATTACATATTAGGTCACGATTGGCATTATGCTACGAAAAACTGCTTGCTCTGGAAGACATTCCTAATGAACTGTGATTCTCTTCGAACTGTAGCATCAGACCAAGCCTTGGATAATGAACAAAGCTTTACGCGCTGTCACTGCACCCAAAAATGTAAAACAAAAAGATGCCTTTGTTTAAAAAAAGGGATACTATGTAATTCGAAATGTCACAAAGGTCAAACGTGTTGTAATAAGTGACTTTCTACTGAAAAAGTCGAAACGACGACTCATAATGCAGTCATAACATAATAACTATACACCTACCATTATTTCATATATCTCGTTATTTCATAAGACTGGTTAAGATATATCATTTTTTATATGTTTTTCCTAAAATGACTAATTAATATTTAATTGTAATATTTAATTATTTTATAAATTAACTGAATATGATATTTTAACAGTAATACACACATATTTAAATTAAAAAAATAAGATAGAAAATAGTTCGATAAGTTTCATGCAATCGATTTTATATACTTTTTAAGCTTATTTTTGTTTGTAAATTTATAAAAAACAATATTTTGTCTAATATGCTATTTTTAAAATAATATTATGCAAAAGAAATTATTTTTCAAAAATAAATATATATTTTTTCTGTTTCTTTACTTGTTATTGTAAAAAAAAAAAAAATAAATTAGAAATAATTCAAACTCGAATGTTTTAAAATATTTTAAAACAAAATATATGACTTATTGTTAGATCACAGTCATAATCGAATTAAAAGTAATAATATAACATAACAAAAACTTATATACCTGCTGCCGAGATTGCATGTCCTTGAAATAAGAGATGTCCTTTCCATTAATAGTTATTTTTCCAGTACCTTCACCAAAAACTGTTACCGTTGCAGTTGCAGATTTTCTTTGACAAGCTACAAACACAAAATGCCATTATTACATTATTTTTAATATATCCAAACTGGTTGAAATTTATTGAACATAATTTACGTAAAGATATTTCAAAACTTACGGAATACCTTAACATATGGTTTTCCATCCTCTGTATACATTATCTGTAAATAAAAATACATTTATAAATTTTATATAATATAATATATTTATTATTTCTGAATTATATGAGAGAAATAAATGTCTTTCTTTTATAGATAATTTATTATACAAAAAATATACTTGCAGGCAAAAAGTTGTAGTCTTTCGTGTTTATTGCTAATTTTATTCTGTACTTCATGATAAATTCTTCTGCTCTTTGGGATAACGGATGATTCAATAGCTTCTCCATTGTTTTGATAAAATATTCGTACTAAGAATAGACATAATTATCTTTTCTTATTTAATTATTATATATATGAAAGAAATAAATAAAGTAGCAAAGTTCTTTTTCTAAACTTACTTGATCATCATACAATTTTTCAAGCAATAAATTTTCTAGTTGAACTTTAGTTATCCATACCGATTCATGTGGATCCCTGAAAATAAAAAAACAAGAAAATATATTTAAAATAGTATTTTATCATTTATTTATCACTCGTTTAAAAATAATATTATTTTACATACATTTTATTTTCATTGGGAAGCGTTCCGGTAGATTTAGTAAACTTATCTTCTAAGTCATCTAAATTTCTGAGTTGTTCTACTATACTCTATAAATTAAAAATGATATTAAATTACAAATGTTTCTTTTCTCTCTCTCTCTCTCTCTCTCTCTCTCTCTATTAAACCTATAAATTGTTTATTAAAAATCTTACTTACATGAAGTGTTTCGTAATAGACAGGTGTTATCATAAAAAAGAATGGATGTAACGGTTTTCCATCGGCAGAAAATTCAGCTACCTTCTGAGGTGGAAAGATTTCTTTTGGATGTTTCATCAAGGGTCGTGCTTTGGGATCGTACAACCCAGATGGAAAAAGATATTCTAATGATCTCTAAGTAAAATTTTACAATTGATGTAATGTATATACTTGTAATTAATATTGTATAAAAAATGATCATAAAGAATCATAAATTTTAACACAATTACAACTTACATCAACATCTTCATCCGTAAAATTTTCGGCATCCATACCCATCATATTTGCAAGATGTCTTTTACCCTTTTCATATTCAAATACTTCTTTTTCCATTAATTCCTCTATAAAAAGAATAATCAAGCATATATGCCTATTATGAACAAATAGAAATCTGTTATGATTGGCAGAAGAAAAAATAAATCAGAATATTTTAAAATTTAATTATTATAAATAGAACACCGTAACAGAGGATACCTAGACTATTAAACACTAGTCTAGATTGAATCAGTATTGTTTTGATTATGTCTTTGAATATAACAGTTTTTAGGATATAACGATTTGTAAATGTTAAGTACAGTTTATTTTTTAAATGTAAGAATGTATGTCTTCGTAATAATATGTAAAAGACTCTGAACATTAACGATCGAGGTAATATTAAATAACTATCTTTTAATGTTTTATAATATGTATATGTAAGTAATAAGATCGAAATAACGTTCTAAATTTTTAATCTGTCCAACTTCCCTGTGATACATTTATTAATAAATCAGGATATTACCATGCTTTTTGATGCGCTTCATATAAGTTTGCATAGCTTTGGTTGTATGTAATATCTTGATGCCGCTTTGATCTGTCAAAGCTTCAGATTGTTGTGTACTAGATAAACGAGAGATGGATTCCTAATGTAAAACAAAAATATAATATACATGTATTTATATTTTGAGGTTAACTTTAAAATCATGTAAAGGTTGAAACGTTAAAATTATTAATTGAAAATTACCAAACATTGGGTTGTATTCGATGATATACCGAGAACATTGCTATTTATTTTCAATAAATTACGAAAATTAGAGAAACGTATGAACATTGATGTTGCCATGATTATAGTTTTAAAAAAAAATTCAAGATTTTAATAAACATACGCTTGATGTGCATTATCGATATAGATATCGATTATGCAGTATCTGTAATAAGATCGATTTATGTATTGGACTAAACGAATGCGGCGTCATCTACAATCAACAGGTAGGATACAATATATATATGTATTAATGCCAATTCTTATGAAGTGGAAAGTAAGAATTAAATAAATTTTTAATATTTTATTTGTTTTTCATTTGTACAAGATCCAATTATTGCTAATCTAGCCTATTTTTATAATTCATGTTGTATTTCATCATGGCACACGTCAGCACAGTGCGCCCTCTACTTCGTTACTCGTATTTGTATATGTGATGTGGAGAATAGATTGGCTTATGTAAAAAGAAAAAGAATACAAAAAAAATTATATTAGGTTAATAAAAGAGGTAGCGCGTTAGAATTATTTCTTAAAATGGTATGTATAATTATTTTTTAATAACATGATATAAATGTTGTAGAAGTTGTTAATCGTTTTGATATAAATATCACGTGAAATATAATATTACCTTTCCATTTGTAGATTTCAATTGCCAAATATAATTATTTTTTTTTTTAAGTAAAGCAGATTTTCATATGATAATTATATACCTAATTGATTTTTATAATTTTAGGTACTTATCGCTGCTGCTGTATGCACAAAGGCGGGAAAAAGTAATTATAATTTTTTTAATATCATTGTATGATTACACATACATACGTTCACGTGTGTGTTTATTTGTAATACATCAGATTTTCTCAAATTATATCCAAATGTAGATATGAAGTTTAAATATCTTATCATTTACAAATTTATATCTATCACTATTAGTCATAGTTTGATAGTAATACTTTAGGAATATCAAAAAGGGCGGAAGAGTATTCTATTGACAATTATTTTAATTAGACCAATTAAAAGAACAATATTGTATTTAAAGATATGAGGATATAGACACTTACTTATGTACATACAAATACATGGCTTTGTTTTTTTAGCCATCATTTCCCGTCAATTTGTTGAAATGACAAAAGCAAGAATCGAAGGATTACTAGCTGCATTTCCAAAGTTAATGAGTTCCGGTAAACAGCATACTTTTGTTGAAACAGAATCTGTAAGATATGTTTATCAACCATTAGAAAAAGTATACATGCTACTCATTACGACAAAGGCTAGCAATATCTTGGAAGATTTAGAAACTTTACGACTCTTTGCAAGAGTGGTAAGTATTATATTATATATCATTGTACTTCATAAATTAATAATAATATCTTTTTAGATCCCAGAATATTGTGTTTCGATGGATGAACTTGAAATAGCAGATAATGCATTCAATTTAATATTTGCATTTGATGAAATTGTCGCTTTAGGATATAGAGAAAGTGTCAATCTTGCGCAAATAAGAACTTTTGTAGAAATGGATTCTCACGAGGAAAAGGTTTATCGTGCAGTGAGAATGACTCAAGAACGTGAAGCTAAAAATAAAATGCGCGAGAAAGCTAAAGAATTACAACGGCAGCGAATGGAAGCGAATAAGAAAACTGGTATCAAAAGTCCAGGTTTTGGTAGTGGTTACGGAAGCGGTGGTTTCACTCCAACTCCTACGGTTGGAGATACTGCTAATTTTGTTCCTGATACAGTGAGACCATCATATACTCCAGTACAGTGAGTTCATTTAATTGCAATGTTATTTCAAATTTCTTAAATTTTATAGAAGAAAATATAAAGAAAAACTTTATGTGATTGTAGAAAGCCAGCCAATACTGGTCCAGGGGCAATGAAGCTTGGTGGAAAATCTCGAGATGTTGATTCGTTTGTTGACCAATTGAAAGAAGAAGGTGAAAATGTTGTGAGTGCTCCACTTGCAGCGTTAGGATCAAAACCTGTGCCAATCAGTCCTCAGATAATTAATACTGAACCGTATGTATCTTAATTCCTTTATTATACTAAATAATATTTATTTATATTAATTAATTCCGTATAAATAGTGTTCACCTACGACAAGAAGAGAGACTTAATGTACGCATTGGACATAATGGAGGTCTTCAACACTTCGAGTTACATGGTTTGGTAACACTGCATATTTCTGATGAAAAGTGGGGTCGTATCCGTGTTCAACTTGAAAACAGGGATTCAAGAGGAATTCAATTACAAACTCATCCAAATGTCGATAAAGAATTATTTAGGACTCGCGGTCAAATTGGATTAAAAATACCTACTAAACCATTCCCATTGAACACAGATGTTGGTGTATTAAAGTGGCGTCTACAAGCTCAAGACGAAACAGCATTACCAATTTCAAGTATGGATTTTTTTAATTAGCTAAAAATTTTAAGCCTTTCTTTACTTACGGAAAACAAACTGTACAATTGTACAGATTTGTTTTAATTCAAGTAATTATTAACAACTCAATTTTTTAATTATTTAGTAAACTGTTGGCCTAGTGAAAGCAGTGATGGGGGTTGGGATGTAAACATTGAGTATGAATTACAACAAGATGATCTTGAATTAAATGACGTAAACATAAACATTCCACTTCCAATTGGATGTACTCCTATAGTAAGCTCATTTGATGGACAATACACGCATGAGACAAAGAAAAATATATTAATATGGTCGCTGCCATTAGTCGATGCCTCGACAAAATCTGGTTCAATGGAATTTTTTGCCCCATCTTCAACGCCCGCAGATTTCTATCCACTTCATGTTTCTTTTGCATCCAAGACGTCGTATGCCAAAATAAAGGTATCGTATACGTTTCAAAACATTTTATATGTTTACCGTATCTTTAAAAAATATAAATAATTCTTTGCTTTTCTTATTTTTTAATGTTTAGATTACGGAAGTTTTATTAGTAGAAGACGAGAGTCCTGTAAAACATTCTATAGAAACAGTTTTCTTTACTGACAATTATGAAGTGGTATAAGCTGCAAAAACAAAAAAGAAAAGTAGATGTTAGTCTACATACGCTTTGAACACATGGAAATGAATACGGTACATTGGAAAACGTAATTTTTATGATAAGCAACTAGCCTAATTAGTATTCATATGCCAATCAGATTTCTATTTCCATATGATCATTTACTTAATGATCTCATGGTAACTGCAAAAATGTATTGCAGTATATTAATGTGCACATTACAATCATATTGTTGTAATTGTATGTTCAATATTAATTTATCCGAGACAAAAACTACAAAAAAAAGTGTATTTTAATTAAGAAAAAAAGATAAATATCTTCAAATATAGTCAAGTTTAATCAAGTTTATTGAATTAATTGCATATAAAGAACATTTATAGACGCTATGTTTGATTATTTACGTCAAATTAAAATATTAAATGGCAAAGACTGTCATTTATTTTCACAAAGAACAAATAATTTCACTGTTCATATGCCTTTTGTGCATTGTTGCATACATATGATTACTTCTTTAGCGTTCTAAAAAGAAAAAGGAAAAGAAAAAGAAAAAAAGAAGTAAAATTTTTTCTTCTAACATTATATTAAATGTTATAGTTGCATCAATTTCTTTAATCCTTCTATTATAATTATGTATAAAAGTATTTAGAAACGTAACTTTAGTTTGGGTTACTGAAATTTATAAATATTTCTTTTATCGTATATACACATATATATTGTGGTTATATAAATCACATTCTTTTCTTATCACTAAACGTTATACTTTCCTAAAGAAACATATTAATCCTTACATCGAAATTTTTATCTTTAAATAATTTGAATACATACGAAACACACAGTTATACTACTTATGTATGTGCTACATGTGTATATATACGTATATGTGCTGTGACTTTTTATATGCACATATCGAGATACAATATCTATTATTTTTAAATAAATTTATTTGAATCTTTTATAAGATGTTTCGAATTAGTTATGAATTGACGAGTATTGTGTTATACTTGGAAGTATGTATTATAGTTAAACATAATAATAAAAAAAGTATATATTTTATTGTTCATTAATGCATGCTTAAAACAAAGCAAACTACATATTCAATATAAATGATGCTATTTAATGGATATATCGGGTGGAAGCAATCACATAAAATTAATTATTAAAGTTTTTTGAAAGTATTGTTTAAAGAAATGTTTTTAAAATAAATACTATAGAAATGATTATTTATTTAATTTGATTACACACACAAACATGCGCATATACATCAATGTGTAGGAATTGTTAATATTAAGATATATATAATATTAGGTAGAGTTCATATATTATAATAAAATTATTTTTACTGGTATTAGTGTCATTATTATATCTTTAATTAATCTTTGACTTTTATTATATTTGGCATTTGCATTCAATATATAGTTGCTTTTTCTCTAATTAGTGAAGTATATATTCAATAATTTGTATTTCTTTATGTACATATATAAATATTTTTATTTTATATTATATATATATATACAAAGTGTCTTGTAATTGGTGGTACAGGCGAGCAGGAGATGATTCTATAGGAAAAATTAATTGTAAGTAAAAAACGTAGAATAAAATTTATTCCTACACAGCTTCGTTTTGAAAAGAAAAAGTTTGAATATTCGTACATTTTCGAATTAGTCTTTCATGTAGAATCATCCACTGCTTGTATCACCATTTATAGGACACTCTGCATGTATTATTAGTAGTTAAACATTACTATATATTATATATTAAAATAATTATTTACAGTATAAAATGTCATTAAAGATAATATACAAAATAATATATAATATTCATTATAATAATGATAATATTTACATAACGTTTAAAAATATTTAAACAATAATATATAATTAACAGGTTATTGCAATATATCAGATGGTACACTTACTACTTGTTGCAATAGATAGTTTTCGATAACTGCCTTAGCTGTAAAAAAAGAAAAATATGTATATGTCTACTTTAAATTATTTTTCTACTTACTTTTTTTTATTTATTATTTTGTTATTTTATTTGATTTTTACATTCTTACCAGTTAACGAATTATTTATTATTGCAGCTTGGTATGCACTTATATTGTGTACATTACGATGTGTAATATCTGCTCCTCTAGACAAAAGTTCGTAACAAACATGTGGATGATCACCATGTGCTCCATAAATAAGAGGCGTGTTTCCTTCCTAAAAGATATTTTTGTGTTTTTATTTTTTAATGTACGATATATATATATAATAGACGAGAAAATGGTACAAAATAAATAATATAGACCTCATCGCTTGCATTTGAATCAGCGCCATGATTTAAAAGTAACTTTACAAGATCGTGATGACCGTAAGCGGCAGCTAAATGTAAAGGAGTCTCTCCATTATGACCACGATAATTTTTGTTCGCGCCAGCTTTTAACAATTGCCTTGCGCTACCTAATTGTCCATATCCTGCAGCCCACATAAGACCTGTTAAACCTTTCTCATCTGTAAGATCTACCGATCCTGGAAAGTATAATAACTGTGCCACAAAATACAAGTAATCAATACATATTGTTTTATTTTCTCAAGAATAAGGAGAAAAAGAACCTGGTTGTATGCTTTCAGGTGTAAGTTCTCCTTGACCAGCTAATGTATGAAAAGTAATATCTGTTCTTCCATAGAGTTGAGGTATTTTTGTACGTGTATTACCTCTTTGTAAGTTAGTTAACAAAGTTGGTGGCTGTAAAAGCATGGTTGTAAAAGTAAAGTTAAAGATATGTGATCTATAATAAACCACAAGTATTATACCTTATATGGTTGAAATGCACTGGTTCTGGTTGCATCCTGCCATGCACCGGGTGCCCAATGCCACTTCCTTTCTATTGGCTCTGACCTACACCCTATACTCGCATTATCTGGTTTATATATCAAAGGCCTTGGTCGTATACCTATTGCTGTTTCAGTATTATCTCTTGTCGTTCCTTTTAATTACATTAACATAAAATGTAAAATTAATTATTCAATGGCAAGTTTATATGATAAAAATTGTACCTTCTTTTTTACTTCCTGAAGATTCATATTCCTCCTCTCCGTTTTCTTCTTCTTTTATAATTAATTCCTCATGAATTCGATTTTCCATGACCGTTTAAAAATATTTATAATTCTATTACATGTGAGAATATATACAAAACGGTTGGTTGGTTTTGTTAAACCAAAGCATGTCACACATAAACAAGTTGTTCACTAAATTATTGAAAATATATTTTCATATATATCGAATAATATAATTTTTACAATATAGATATAGTAAATAGATCAATTAAAGGTAATCTTATTAGTGCATTGTAACTGGGATATAATTCTTTAATATATCTGTTTACAAATAAAGACAAAGCGCATTCCAAATTAGAGTCGAGGTAAGCGGGAAATTTGAAATTCTATCAAATTTGTATTCCATTTGATATTATATCGGTTAATGATATTATTAAAAAAATAAGCACATTTTGTCATATACACACATCGATATCTTTTAAACATCCTTAAAATAAATGAAAATTATTTTTGAACAATTATGTCACGTTTTCTTATGCATTTTTTTGGTTACATTTGATTTAGAGCATGTAAAACGATTCTTCGATTTGTATAAATGGGTTGTGGAAGAACTAAAGAATACAGAAATCATAAAAGCTCACAAAGTCCCCTTTTTTATCGACCCAGTTTCATTTTAAGTACTACCAGGATCACCAGTGGGCGATAGTAGGTATTTAACTGGAGCGGTTGGTATTATCTATGAAGTTGCGCCAAATGAGAGATGTAATTATTAAATAAATAAATTTCATTTTTAGTGGATAAACATGTGTCCCTTCAGAAATGCATTTGAAAATATATTTTAAAAAGTAGTCATTTAAGGCGTTCAACTAGAAAACAATCTTAAAGGTTTGTTGTTAAATCTAACGATTTAAAATACCCATGTACGTGTGAGAAGACTGCATTCATAAAATGCAGTCGACTACGTATCACTTTGGTCCCTATGCTATATGCATATTTTATGCATATCAAATCGCAAATAAAAAGAAATCTAAAAGTTATTCCACCTCAAAAGTTAAATAAACTCACTTGAATGCATGCTAACTCATGTAAGCATACTTGCTATAAAGGAAAAGAAAAGAAGTGAAAGAAGTAGGGAAGATGTGTGATGGTTAGTAGGAGAAATTCTAGGTAAGGAGACTACCTGTAAATATATAAAAGTTATTAAAGAAACATTATAAGGTAATTARTTTCTATAGATGAAATGGATAGAAGGAATCAAGGAAAGGAATAAAAACATGGTATAAGTAGGAAGTTAAAAGAAACTAATTAAAATTATAATGTTTATGGTAAGCGGTCTTTAGCCGGATTTCACTTGCAATGGAATGTATAGCATATAAAATATGATAAACATTATATTGAAAGTAAAACACCATTGCCCGGGTCTAACCACGAGGAGGTAACCGCTTCCGAAGACCCACGAGGGATGTTCATCCTGAAGATGTCCACATCCGAATTAAATTTAAAGGAAATAAGATAATTTATGTTATCATTGTCATATGTCATAGGTTAACATTATAAATATATGTTACCCTGGAAGTTATCTCTGTGCAGGAGCATTGAAATAATTACATAAAAATTAAAATAATACCAAAAGGAGACCGTTATAACCTTAAATTTTATTAATTGGGTGTATTATTTCCTATATACACATGCGCAACGTTAGGAAAGTCATATAAACAACATTGAATAAAAGTAATTTGATAGAGGACAACGTCTCATTTCAACGGTGAATTTCGAAGGGGACGGTACATACATCATATATTTCTAGCTTTTAAACAGCAATAGGCATTTCTATCGATTAATTAACAATTATTCTAATATTCTAATCCAATCTTTTTATATTTCAGATTGTTTACCACATATATCTAATAGAAAAATGCATTGAATATTAATAATTATTAATTGAATATATATAATAATATATAATTAAAAATTGGATAATTATAATTAATAATAGAATGGATTTTTGATTTATTTAATAAATAAATTATGTGTGTTTTCATGTGCGTTGTGATAAGATTTATAGTGCATATTGTCTTTATTCTTTTCGTTATTTTTTAAATATTAAGAAGATACGTGTACCTTAAATATAAAAAAATAGAATAAATTTTTTATTTATTTAATAAATAAATTATCATATTAAGCTTGACTAGCGTGGTCATGAAGAAAGCCGAGTTACGTACGTGTGACGAGGCAAGCTTGTATGCGTGAAATACATATCTATATGGTTATTGGGAATTTCTAATTGGTCACTTAACTTCAGAAATAATTAGCCAATCAGCGCACTTTGCTTCTTTCTTTTCGCGGCGTCGTTGCTGGAAATCGCACGGATATTACATCGTCCCGTTAAACTCAGGTAATTAAAAAATATTCTCTACGTAAATAATTGTATTATATTCTAATCGATTATTCTAACAAATTACTTTCAAATGATATAATCGAAAGATTATGATAATGTCGAGGATAAAAAATATTTGCGTAGAAAACAATTCCATGTACATTGATATGCATTTTTCTAAGAATTTTTATTTTCTTATTTTACGGCATAATTTCTGTAGATATCGACTTATAATGATCAATTTTTGTTGTCTGGGTTAATAAAGTATATATTTCGACAATTGTTATGTTCCTATATACTATTTTTAACTATTCGATATTTTTCTAKRATAGATGGAAAAAATGCAAAATTATCAAGGCCATCAGAGCTACGAGGCTTTGCGCATAGTATATTGCGCAGCAAGTGTGCATCAGTGGCGCCGCAGTTGCATCGCAGGGGAAAAGCAGAGGAAACGCCATATTGGAATGTGTCAGTTGTTCCAGYGTACTGCATCATCTATTTTAATCCAGGTAATTGAAAAGTATTTTACACCTTTCTATTATACATTAAACGATAGCTACAGACAAGTAGTGAGTGTTTTCAAAAGGAAATATTAAAAAATACAGAAGTTATAATCATCAATGTATCTCAGTTTCGCGCCTAACCTAACCAATGTTACTTAATAATATTATTTTCTAATTTCCATCTTTTTTTTACAGTATCGATACTTATTACCATCTCTAATGATGCTCTTATTAATTATTTTTCTTAATTATGTCTTCAAAGATCGTATTTCGTATTAAATTCAATTTTTATAACCTACAAACACATACAGGCATATATACATAAGTTAGGTAGCTCGTACACATACACTCATGTATTTGATTTTCTTTTTATATTATACTAATGTAATTTTATTTTTTACTTCTGTTAGGTTTCGAGTATTGGAGAGTCCAACAGGAATACATATACTCAGTCTAACGATTGTGTTTACTCTTTTTTATCTTCATATTCATCGTTATTCTTTTTTTAACCTATATAGAAATGTATAAAAAGAGTGAGAACAAGAGTGAGAGAGAAAGAGAGAGAGAGAGAGAGAGAGAGAGAGAGAGAGAGAGAGAGAGAATAAGAAAACAAGACATTAACGTACAGGCAATTATGAATACGTATGTATATTTCCAGGAATGTCCTACGAGGTGAAACAGAAGAAAGACAGCCGAAACAAAACGTAAACAGCCGAACATTCGACGAAGGATAAGCAGTAAAGTACCTCATTCCCCCGCCGTCCTTCAACTAGTTAAGACCTGACGTGACGTGTAACGTATTAAACTATTGATTAATTTTATTTCTAACATATTATCTAATTAAAACATTCGACAACTGCGCTGATTAGACTACTTTTTATATCTTACATTGATTCTTTATGATAGAATATCTTTTA
>NW_014569886.1:17649-36331 GCF_001313835.1 Polistes canadensis
TTTTTCCATATATTGCTGATACTCTGTACCGCGAGATATAAATCAGTATCGAACGATTCAAAAATCTTTGCGCTTTCTTAAAAATTAATTTTTTTTCGAAAAAGTGAAGATAGCTGAATACGTTGGATACTTACTTAATATTAAGTATATTAACGCTTTGCTCTTTAGTAATTCCTATTGAATACTTCATTTGTTATATATGCATAGTAAATACAAAGTAGAGTAAAGATAAAAGATGAAAGTGGTCGAGTAAAAAAATAAGACCATATGATGTATGACAACGTTTCTGCTTTTGTTTGATATTATTTTATTTTTTTAATGCAAAGTTTTAATAATAGGTTCATCGATTAGATCAAATATCTGTTGAGGCATTCAAGTAAATGTTAAAAAAAGCCTCACAGCAGCGTTTAGGGCATGAAGAAAGAAGAAACATTATGTCGAAGAGGCTAATGCCGAAGAGGCCCCCACAAATTTGTGGTATCAAGTGGGCAACTACTAGACTATTGAGTTATTTTCAAAGGTTCAACAGCTTGTTCGAATTTTTCGAGAATAGCTCTTTAGTCATATTTTATATTTTATTATATTACTTTCTTGCTCGTCATTAATTTTTAGTTGTAAGTGGAGATGATGGACCATTCCATCTCCTTGGGACACTAAATTCGTGTCTAAATCGTCAGAAAGATGCATATGTGTTTAGTTAGAGTCACAAATATTAAAATTCTCGTATTATTTAATTTTGAAGCTTAAATAATGTTCGGTAAATATTACAGTCATTTCTCTTTTCTTGTTTCGTCTTTAAAATTTTTCACTGTGATCGTATTTTTTTTAAAGTTGCAATTTTCCTTTTCTATATAAAATGCAGTTTAAAAGTATTTCATAATAATTAATAGATATTATTTTTTGTAGTAACTTTTAATATTTGTACTTTTCCTTTTTTCTTTATATATTTTACGTAAATGTAAAATCACGCGTTTAAATTTTATTTTATACTACGTGAAATAGAGATTTGATAGAAGTAAATAGAGTATTCAATTAAAAAGTGCATCTGCGAATTGGACGATTTATATTTCAGGCGATTGTATCACTTTTGATTGTATGATTAATATAGTTTTCTTTTTGTTATAGGTGATCATCGTTGGATTTATCATCTACTTGAGCTCCTATATAATATAATATTATAATAATTGTTACTTTTTAAAAAATATATGTAAAAAGGCATTTCTGAAGGCACGCATAAAAATTAAATATGACATATACATTGTTATTTGAAATTCTATAACAAATATAGTTTTAAATATTTGTAAAAATGTACAAACATTTTGTATATTTTTTTTAACAAACAAAAAAATAATTATTAAATTTAAATTAATATTTCAAATACACGTAAAAGGAAATGATTCACGATTTTCTGAAAGAGTTTCACAGTCAATTATTTTTTTTTAATTTCAGAGAATATAAAATAATTACATAAAGAGTTTTACAATCACATTCTATAAGTAAAAACAAGAAAAAAATGTTATATGTTTTCCAAATATTTTAGAACACCCAAAATAAATTGAATTTTATTTCATGCGGATACAAAGTACAATTTATTTTCATAAAATAATAGTAATACACAAATTATCTACCTATTATTTATGAATATAAATTTACAATCGTGTTTTTGCGGTTTTTTTATTTTCTAAATAATTTCGATAATATTAATGTCATCAATAATATTACTAATGGTAATAATAATGTTACGCTCACAACAATAGTTTATTTACATATTATATATTTGAATTATTATTTTACAAGCATATTTCCATTTCTTTTCTTTCCTTTCTTTTTTTCTCATATAAATGAGATTATTTCCCCATACTCAGATGTAATCTATATTGTCAGTTACTTTTAGTTTCAGACGTGTCGTTTTAGTTCACAATTGTTTTTCTTCTCTTTTTCTCTTTCATTTTTTATAATATTCATATTATAATATTTTATTCCACAATTCATATCTTACTGTAGTCAATAACGAAGGGTTTTAATCATTCATAATATAAACTATTCATTTTTGATATTATACCAATTTATAGAAAATAAAATGAAATGAATTAAAATAGATTCGTGATAGTAGTTTGAAAATAACACTAAGATAAAGTGTAATATTACAAGAAAGAATTTTTGTCTTCTATCTGTTATGCATGTTCCAATTAGTCGCAGAGAAATCTCTTAAATATTAATACAAGTTCTTTGTATTTATCAGTCTTTGTTAATCAGGAGCAGACTTTTTTTTTAAATCTAGGACTATAACTTTTCTTTGTCGCACTAATTCTGAGATAAATTCAATTAATATTTATGTTGAATTAAATCTTATAAGACGAAGCAACCTAATTTCCATGAATTTTCATTTTTATATTATTTACTTCATTAATCAATTTTTAAGAAATGTTTGTAAAGGAAAAAGTTAGATTATTCGACTTTTACTTCGTATTTTTTTGGTGTCTTCTTCGAACATGATTTATTTTCATGATTCCATGATTCATTTCCATAAGAAATCTTACGTGTAAACGTATTCTGGAAACTACTTTTATTATATTTAAAGTAACATCCTTAATTGATAATAATGTTGGTGTTAACATTGCTCAATAGCTGATAGTAGCAATGAGTAAATAGTTATTATATCTCTAACAATTATCTAAATATCGAATATCAATATATCTCTAGATTTTCAAAATTCTTATGAAAATTTTATTATTTTGGAAGGGATTTCAGTCCTTCAATTTTATTGCTATATCAATAAATAATAATACTACTTACAATTTCATTCATAATGTAAATACAATTTTTAATGAATCTATTGAACTTTTCGGTAGCAACAATGAAGATTATTTAATAAGGTTACATCATAATACGTATTTGAAGAATATTCTGTGAGGGATGAATCCTATATAGAGAGATAAATCATTTCATTCATTTGCATTATATAGAAGAGAAAGAGGGAGAAAGAATTTATACACATTCGCAATGTTTTTTTTTTCTTATCAGCAGACAATAAATTAATTTTCTTAGATAATATTTATTACATATTACTACACTAGGAAGGATCGCGTCAAATTGTTGCTGTCATCATTTATATTTCTTTTCAATTTTTTGGTTTATTTTACGGAAATGATATCCAACAATAAGACAAAGTTATATATATATATTGTATATTGCTGTATTATATAATAGATCATTTACTCCGTAATTTTTTTTTTAGCAAAGATATATACTCTCAATATCCTTGATGAAATGACAAATTTTTCTTGTATATATATATTGTATCTCATTCTGAATTTTATCTCAATTCGGTTGTTTATATATATAATATATATAAAATATGTATAATATGACGTTCTTTATGCGAATATAATAAATTAAACTCTTTGAAAGAGAAACCAATGTATCAATATTTTTCTGACAAAACTTGAGCAATATTTTTTATTCTTCTTATTTTGATAAATTTTTGTAATTGTAGAGAAAGATTTACAGTTGACTTTTTAATCAGTCTTCTTCGCTCTTATAAAATTATCACAGAATTTTAGAGTGTTCATATTTTGGATAAATAGATCAAAGAAAATTTAATAATGTGTAAACACAAATTGACGCGATCCCATTGCGATGACAAAATTTGACACGATCAATTAGTAATCATCAACGAGATTGTATTTCCTATTTAAATCGTCAAGGTTTAACAAATTCATTTTCTCTAGGATTATTCAACGATAGCTACTAATTAACAGCGTACGATGAATTTTGTCATAAAGGACTAGAGCCATTGATGGTATTTTAGTTTCGCTTAGAGATTTATTACTCTCAATAACTTCTAATCATCTTTTCTTTTTTTATTATGAATTATAGAGTTTACAAACTATTTGAATTTTTTTATCGAATGAATATAACATTACTTTTCAAGTATTTTTCATTCTTCTATTTATATTATCTATCGAATAATATTGTCAATAGAATGGATCATTCAAAATATCAATAATAAAATTCTACATTTATATATTTTTTAAGAATAAATAAATAAATAAATAATCAAATTCTAATTTTTTAATTTGTCAAACACAAGATGAATCAAATGTTTTATAAATTCATATTTGTTAAAAAGATTAAAAACAAACAATCCTAATTATGATATATCGAATAATCCTTCTATCAAATTAGTATTTTAATCTGTATAGTCCAAGTACACCTGAATTTATAAATGTTACGTTTTATTTATATATTATATTACGTTTCTATCACATACAACTGTGTAATATGTATGCGTGTATGTATATTATATGTATGTACGTATGCATGAATGAATGTATGTATGTATACAGTAATTAGCATTTCTGACAAATAGATTGAACTTGATTGAAGCATGTGATGTTTTACGATAAGAGTTTAAAGCAAAAATATATAAGACATTGAATCATTTTTTAAACATTTATGTTTTCTTTCAAAAGCTCATCGAGTTTATTACTTTCGTTTAAATGTTGTTTTTTCTTCTTTCTCTTGACATCTTCAATCGTGATTTTAATTTTCAATTTTCAATTTTCGAGGATCGAGAATACACGTTTTAAAAGTTATATATGACTCTTTAAAGATTTATACATATATATATATTATTTTTTAAATATTTTTTCTTATTATTTTCTTTTCCAAACACGTTAGTCTGTTTCTCGTCCATTTTCACGATTAATTATCGGCAGTATATAAGGCATACATAATTATTTTTTCCCTGCTATTGCTCTTTATTTACATTTTTCATTTATATAACAGAATTCATTACACACACATGTGCGCGCGCGTACACACTCACATATTTGTTAGCATTTATTGTATGTAATGTCGGGCGTGTTGTTTCTCATCTTTTAAGATATCTAAATTCGTTAATATGAATTAAGAATATAGAACGATCATTTTTTTGAATTATTATATTGTAAAAGATTGAATTCTTTTTATTTTTATCATTTCAAGCTATATATTTGAAGAGAGAATAATTTTTATTTTTGTATTATATTTTATATTTTTTATTGTAATTTATTTTATATTTTAATTTATTTCGATTATATTATGGGTGACTTTAAAATTAAAAATGTGGACGACAATTACTATGATGCGATGTGAAAAATAATATTAAAATTAGTAGTATTATCGTTTACAACGTAATTTTAAACGATCATAACTTGTTTATACTAATTACATATCCGATGAAAGATGTCTATTCTTTTTTTTGTTTACAAACTTTCGCACGTTTTACAATTTTTTATAAGTTTCGTTATTTTTATTCATTTCTTATTATTAATATTACTATTATTATTGGATTTATATATATTAGTTTTCGACTACATTCCGCAGAACCATTTAATTGAATACTATTTATACTTAATTAATGGATTACTTTGATAAATGTATGTATTTATATATATTTTTAGACGAGAAACGGACTAGCTTAAAATTCTTGAAGTATTTTTTTTTTTATAGATTCGCGATAGAAAAAATGATTAAAAGGAGTTTCTTTTTGACGATAACACGAAAATATTATGACGAAATGATTATAATGAAATATTCGATGAAATTATTTGAAATAACGTAAACATGTTTATTTGTTATAAAACAGTAAAAGAAATAAAATATCAAATCAAATAATTCATTATTGAACCAATGAAACGCAATTGAAATTACAATGTGTATATATTATATATACACATTGTAATATATTTGTTTGAATGTTGAAATAAAAATAGATGAAAGGCACTCAATAGCTAGCTAGTAATCTCCTAAGTGTTGCTATATTCGTACATTCACATAGTGGAAAATACTTTGTAAAATATTTGTAAAATGCGGTAGTTAAAAAGATATTGCTTTTTTGTTTCTTTTTTTTGTGTGTTGACAGTGTGTCGCATTTAGAAATACTTTTTTTTTTTGTCTTTTCTTTAGGTGTTTTCACTACAAGTTCATTATTTATTTATTTTAATTTATTTTTTTTTTCTTTTCTTCTCTAACATTCACAATAAATAGAATTGATTATTAATAGAAATTTCTACAAGTTTATAATCATTACGGGACAGGAGTGTATTGTAATATGTAAAAACATTGTATTACAATTTTGAGACGTCCTTTTTATATCTATAAATCTTCGACCCTGATTCTTAAATGAATGTAGATTATTTTACGATAATTAATGAAAATCATATTATATTATACTATATTATATTATATTACTTTCGCAATCTGATCTCAATCAGTGTATCACACCAAAAAAATGTGTTATCGTTAGAAAATCGTTGAACACATCAACATGCACCTACAACACTGATAGGGATTATTTATTCTTTTCATCGCTTTGAAAGCTTTTGTTACATAGATTACTTACACGTTTAACTGCTTTACGTTATTAATATTATTATTATTATTATTATTATTATTACTGTTATTATTATTATTATTATTATTATTATTATTATTATTTTTATTATCATTATCATTATTATTTTTATTATATTATTATTATAATTATTATTTATTTATATATACCATTATTATAATAATAATAATAATTATTATTATTATTATTTACAATTGCGTAAGTAATAATAGCAATAATACTTGCGATCGTTATCAATAATTACTTTTACAATTTCAAATCTGTTTATTTCACAATTCATTATTAAACAAGTTCTTTTTTTTTCCTTTTTTTCTTTTTTTAAATTTGATGATAATGACGTATTTACGTATGCTGCACTTGGTGTAAGAATGTAATGATTATCTACAATATAAATGGATCGTTCATCACACATACATACACACACACACACACGCACAACATTCTTTCCTCATATTATAAATATCATATATGAAAGAAAAAAAGACCCCAAGTTAGATATTAGGGCAAATAAATACTGTACACACATTTCGATAAAGGGATCTTTTTTTTTTTGTTTTATTTAAATTTCTCCGAGAACGTCCAAGCGATCACGATGATTGGATCCTGCCCAATCCAATAAATTTAATATATCGACGTGTTGTTTTTCATCTTTTTTCTTTTCAGTATTAGGGTATTTATCATCTCATTTGTCAATTTTTTAGTGCGCTTCGCAATATAAACTGTCGTCGTTAAAAAAAAAAAAAAATACAAATCTTTTTAAATAATATATTATATATTTTTCTTAAGGATAATTTGAAATAAAGGATAAGCCGAGATTTTCCTAAATGATTTAAAAAATTAATTATTCTTTTTTGGGAAATTTTGTAGAATTATATTTAGGCTTTGTTGTTTTACAATTGATTAACAAAAATTAGCCTTAATGGGGTCTCAAGGAAGAATAATTAATCTTTAAAATCAACGAGAAACTTAGGACCAACACTGTAACTTCCGATCGCATTAATACAAATTTTACTTCAAGGTAGTTACTTTAAATGTCGGAATTGAAGGAATATTATTTATATAATACGTATGTATATAACAATGTGATAATATAAAATAGTGCTCGTATGTTTATACAATTGTGAAGTGCCATGTATATTCCGATTATAATATTATATTACAGAGAAACATAAATCGCGTGATTGATACGATAAAACATAAACAATTGATATAAATCAAATTAATGAGAAAGAAATATAAAGATAATATCTTTATATTATAATTTGTATGTTTTAATTTGAAAAATATATATTTGAGAAAATTATATTTTCGTTCAAATGGTCGTATTTCAGTAAGTATTTATGACAGTTCAATATTTGCACAAAGCGTACTAAAATAAAATTGAACATAGTTCGTTTGCGTATCTTAAATACTATTGGAAGGATACATTATACTTCCGTAGTACGACTATAAGGAGTGGAATCTTCTGATTGTGATAACTTTCGTTCGCGTTTAGCAAAGAGGCCGCCTAAAAAAGATGGATGCTGAGTGAGGCCTTTGCTAACACCAGGAATCGTAGTACCCGAGTGTACAGGATGAACTTGTTGTCCGGGATGTTTGATTCCCTGGCTCATAGAACTGGCAGAAGTGGATTGAAAAGAAATTGACATACCGCTATCTAACGAGCCTACGCTCCCACGACGTTGCGGTTTCTCACCAGCGACTGAAAATAATATATATAAATAATTCATTTATAGATTATATCAAAATTAAAAGAAGAGAATCTCTCTATTCTTTGGATGTATAGAATCTCATGTTCCTTTTTATATGCTTACATTGTTCGTGTATATCAAGTAACGAGTTACTTAATGCAGATCGTTTCAATTGTGAATCCATGTCAACGGTTTCTGATCTTTCGGAACATGGTCCTGGACAAGGACACACTTCAACGTCAGCTACACCAGAATCTCTGTTCTCTGCGCCACCTCTCGCACCTCTACTACTCTTTTGTCGTTCTAATTCCGTTTCGATCCTCAATGTTTCCATTTCATCCATTTCGCTGATAGACTCACGAAGATCTTCCACAAATTTACATCTATCGTGTTCGTTCCTTGCATTGAATGTGACTAAGATTTTACTATCAACTCGTTGAGATAATCTTATTCCGTATGGATAGTCTACAAGAGTAATAATATCGTGCGATTATATTCAAAGTTATTGGTAAATTATTCAATATTTACTTTTGAAAAGATTTTGATAAATAAATTTATATACTTACGAGGAACCTCGAATAACGTTACGATTATACCGCAAAGCGGGAAACTTTGTCTGAAGGTGTAAGTGACGCTGTTCTTTTTCTTGCTCAAAATTTTCGTAACTACGAGTAAATCGTTAAAAAGGAAAACCTCTCTCTGATGAACCCCGGGTCTTTCTTTTTTGTAAATATCCGGTATCTCGTATAGTCTACAGTAACAGACCAATCTTCTATGCGGTAGGGCCATATTTGGTTTCTTCCCAACTATCGTAGCTTGGACTTTCATAACTTGGGATACGTGATCCGATCCTGGTTTAAATTCGTTGTCCTTGACTCTCTCGTAAATGCCAACGAGTATGTCTTTATCAATGTCACCACAATCATCAATACCCCTGAGATTCTTAACGAAATCATCAAGTCTCATTCTACGTTCCGGTTTAAGATTTGGCGTATGTAAATCTGTATTTAGCATGATTATAGCAAAGGCTAAAACAAATACTGTATCCGCCGATCGTAATCTCGATACAACATCGGGATTGCATTGGCAGTAACGTTGACTGAAAACTTCCATTAATCGTTCGATCTTCTGTGCCTCTCCTGGCATTCTAAAGTACGCTTGGAATTTTCGCAATGCAACGTCTACTTGCATACCCGATAAATCTAATTCCTGAGAGAAGCATCTAAAAGTGATAAGAGAAGAATCGTTGTAAGCAAATAAATTATATGTTTTTATTTATGTTAATATTATTTTCAAAGAAAAAATGACACTTACTCTAATACCGCCATGTTAAAGGTATTTTGTAAATTCCCAAGGTATTCCCCGATCATTTGTTTAGATAATCCCTTTCTACTAATGAGAAACCTCGCTACTCCTTGTGGACTGTTCTCGAGAAATCCTCGTCTTATCAAATAGCTTATTCCTCTTTCGGGCTTTTTATTGAAAAGATTTAATCCAACCCTATATTGACGTTTCCTCACAGTCTCGGATACTTTGTAACTTGTTTGTGGTAACGAATCGGCATGGTCCATTAAAGGTAATTGATAACTTGAACTAGCATGCGAATGACTCAGATCTTTAACGCTATTTATTATCGTCCCAGTGTCCGTGGTATGACTTGCACAATCTTGATGTTCAGGTGAACTCGACTAATCGTAAAAGTTAAAGGATAAAATTCGTTAGATGTGGATTTAATAAGCTCGAAAATATAGATAAGAGAGGAACAGTTCTCTCTGTGATGTATCTGTATATTATATGTGTACGTATCAAAAAATATATATCTGTGTGCTAATGAACAAAGCGAAAATGTTCTTACGATTCCTTTGTGTTTCCATACCGGTGACCCTCTCTGAGCGTCACCCTCGGAACTCTCACAGTTGGTGGAGTCGCTACCGGAACTTTGGACTGAGCTCAGGCTACCGTTTTCTACGCTTTTGCTCAGACCATTGTGACGCGGTTCCATTGATCTCGACGTGATGGAAGACGTTCTTTTTGGAACTTCCGGTGGAACTTTCTTACCGGAACCCCTGGATCTACCGGCAGAGCTAAGTTGGCTCGAGTTGTTCCAGTTCTGCGTTATCGGGGTCTGAAGATTGTGTGGCCCAGACGGAGAAGTGCATGGTGTTCGAAGTAAATCTCTAGGGGGTGTATCTTGTCTAAGACCACACAAGGTATCCTAAAAACGAGTAAACAACAACAACGCTATAGACTCGAACTACTGGTATCAAACCGAATCGATTCGAAATGTGGGATTATGTGTATAAATTCTTTGGAATCTGTAATAGGGGTAAATATGATATCTTAGCACGGGGAGGATGATCGATTTACGTGTGTAGGAAAGGATTTCATAACTAGTCTTTACGCGCCTACTTTTATTATACCGATACTTTTAACGGAATTTCGAAGCAATGGAGACGGTATCGTAATATCAATTCGTAAGTAAACCGATAGCCCGGCAAGCTCCGCCGAGGGTGACGTTTCTACTACCTACCGTTATATTAGCAGAACTACTTTTATTACTACTGCTATTATTACTACTACTGCTACTATACTACTACTACTACTACTACTACTACTACTACTACTACTACTACTACTACTACTACTACTACTACTACTACTATTACTACTACTGATACTAATATCGATTTTCAGTCACCTGTGGATTGTAGTAATGGATACTGGAGCCACTCTCTTGAGAGCTCGATTCCCAGCAAGGGCTAGGTGGTAAAGGCTGATGTCTGTTGCACGGACTAGGTGCTAACGATGGTGTATGTCTACCACTTTGATGCAAACTATGATTTCCGTGTTGATGTCCACTACCTATTTGAATCTCACACCTTCCACTTTGACTTCTGGGTATCGGTGATTGTGAATTATCGACGTGTCTCCTCTCCCTAAGCGACATACTCCTGATAGGCATCGGCCTATTTGCTGTTTGTGTTTGTTGTATATATATCTGACTATGATAGGCCATCCTTTCGTGATCATTCGCATTAATTGGACGATCAATTGGTTCTTGTAGTTTTCTACTCAATCTTTTCTCAGCTTTTGCCATTGCCGTTATTGCGGCAAACTTTTTCAACAACGTGTACCTTCTAAACGCACGTTGAATCGTCAATGCTGCATTCCTTGCCTTAACACCTCCATACTTTCGTTCCAACATCTCGATTTGTTTGTCAAGAAGATCCTGAGAGAGTTCATACCTGTCGAACGATATATAAAGTCGAGTACTTAAAAGAAGAAGAAGAAGAAGAAGCAGAAGAAGTAGAAGAGGAAGAGGAAGAAGAACAAGAAGTAGAAGAAGAAGAATCTTTTTCACTTTTCTTTTATTTCGACCTTAAGTACTCCGACATTTTCTCTGCTAATTGGGTCGACCTTTTAACAAGCGTTTCGCGGACTTATCTCTCTCTCTCTCTCTCTCTCTCTCTTTCTCTTTCTCTTTCTCTTTGCTTTTTTCTCTTCACCCGCATAATTCAACGTTCTTTCATAAAAACGTGATCGAACCTTGGCGAGTAAGCAAGTACATCCATAAAAGTAAGTCAAGACCGTAATCGATTGAATCGATTCGTGTATCGTATAATAATAATAAAAAAAAAAACAGGAAAGAAAGAGAGAGAGAAAGAGAGAGAGAGAGAGAGAGACAGAAACCTCGTAGAAAATTTTGGGTCAGGAAGAAATCTCGTATTGTGCTCGCGGACTTTTAAATATTGCACGTGTTCTCCTTGTCCTCGTTAGATAAAGAAGAAAGATATAAAAGGAAAGATAATAATATGAGAAGAAAGAAAGAGGAAAGAGATAAAAACCAAAAAAAAATTCGTAGAAAAACTTACGCAGTTTGAAGTCTGCATCTCTTCAAGACATCACCGTTTCTTACGGTCCCTTTTTTAAGATGATTTTGTTGGTAAGCCATTTGGGGTTGTCCACCGTATCCCTGTACCATAGTACCATAACTTTGTGGTTGAGAATAGGTGGTATGCGGATAACCTGTGTGTACATTGGGCGATGAGTATGCACCATGTGCATAATTTTGACCCTGCATGTAAGATTGTCCAGTGACGTAGGATGTTGAGAGACTGGTCTGACTTCCTGATGAATAAACACCGTGCACATTTCCACCATGCATTTGATTAACGTTCGAACTATGCGATGGACGTTCCATCTTTTGTGGAAAACTGTAACAGAAAATAACATTATGTTATATTAGGTGGAATTGAAATATTTTGTTATATATGCGTATGCGTATGCGCATGTGTGCATACTGATCATTTAAATTTTTTTTATTTTTAGTGTATGTTATTTTCATTTACTATATAAATATCAAAGAATACATTATATAGTATAATATTATATTCTTAATATAAATTTGTTTTCTATTATATATATTTATTATTTTTTTTTTTATAAATAATAATGATAAAATGAAATACATGTAACTCATTTTAATTGGTCACTTATAACTTAAAACCCACATATGAAATACTGATCAACCAACGCACTTTATCCGCATTCGATGATTTGCAAGCAATAAATAGAGAAGACTATAAATACGCATTTAAATATATTGAAATAAAAAGATCATTTGTATAAGATCTATTTTAATTTTATGTTATTAAAAAGAAAATATGTGTATATAGAGATATATGTTCCAGACAGGGCGTGGGAACGGAATAATCAAACTCAAGGTTAACGTTATTATACCTATTTCCCGTTTTTTATCATCTCATTTAAACAACGATAGTTACGTGCCTCTCTTTTTTAATATCCGCTTCGCGTGATTACCAAATGCAATTTTCTCGGGGCTTTCGTTCATCATTGCAAGAGAGAAAGAGAGAGAGAGAGAGAGAGAGAGAGAAAATAGAGAAAGACGGAAGTACCCTATTGTTTCGACACACGATGGTCATTAATCGATTTCAAATGAAAAAGTGTCTTTGGTAGATAAAGTTTCAAGTGTTTCAGCATATATACACACATGCTGATATCACAAGTTTTCTTTTTTTAATATATATATATATAATTTTTTTTCTTTCTAGATGTGACGTAAAATATCGAATCATTTTATTTATACTAAAAGATTAGATAAGCGTGCCGATGATTATGAAAGTCGTATAAGTCATTTCAGATATTAAAAGCCACACAGGTATTATATTTTGTTTTACACTTTATGAATACAATTATAAAAATTGTATTAGACAGAAAGAATTATTTTACGATAATAAATATATTTACTTTTTATTTTTCTGCTTGTTATATTAAATGAAAAATAATTTTGTTTAAAGTTTCAAGTAATTTTATCCAATATTAAAAATACTTAAAAATAAGAAACAAAAACAAAGTATTATATATTGTAATAAATAAATGTATATGTATGCCGGGAATAACAAATATCCTACCATCCCATAAATAAATTTAAATTTGTTGATTAACATATTAAATATTAAATATAATACGTTTCGATGTGTGGCCTCTATGAATTATTAAGTTTTTAATTTTGAGTACAAAACAAAGCTTGCTCATCACTAACTTAGACCAATTTTATAATCACCGGATTCAACCATAGTCTTTTCGTTCTCTCATCTCTCTCTCTCTCTCTCTCTCTCTCTCTCTCTCTCTCTCTCTCTCTCTCTCTCTCTCTTTATGTATTTTCCATAATCAATACAATACAGTTTTCATAATCACAAAGAGAGAGAGAGAGAGAGAGAGAGAGTGGAGCTGAGCCGCCAGGTGTGCGAAATTATTCACAGGGTGTCTGATACATTTAGTAATAGAAGGGACCAAATCAAGCGTGAATTTCAAGCGAAATTTTACGAAAGAGGGGCAAATTTTTTTATCGAAAAATATAAAAGAGAAAGAGATAGAGACAGAGAAATTGCCAAAAAGGAATAAAAATGATGTTTAACCTATTTACTCGATTTTAACGATGTCAGGTTGTATAATTAGAAGAAAGAAGATAATGAAACGTTAGTAGCAACTACTGAACGATTTTCCCACCTAGTAATTCTATCCTTTAAACATTTTATACAATCACCATTCTCACTGAGCTAGTAATTAACCTTTTCTCTTCGTAATAACTTAAATTTGTAACGTTTATCTAGTCGAACGTTTCTATTTGTCTAGATATATATATATATATATATTTTTTATTTTAAATATAAAAAGATTAAATTAAAGTCATACACATAATAATATATAGTATTATATACTTATTTTATTATATTATACTTAAAGAGTAATATATTTGAGGAAAGTAGTATGCAGTACGAAACGAAATCGTCGTTAGTTCGAATTAAAAATACACCCTTCGTTTTCTATACTCTAAGAAAAAAGTATAAGAACGTTTTCTTTTTCCTTTACTAAGCCATTTCTGGTTTGAAAAACGTACCCCAAGAATAAGGACGAGTTACATTGGCAAGTAAAATCCTGGGTGGTTTTATGGGTCTCCTTTAAATAAAGACCACTCTTCGTTCTTCTAGTATAATGTATCATCATCGTCATCATGTCGTTGCAATAATTTCCATTCATCGTTGAAAGTCGTTGACGATGATTAAACTGATCCGATTTGTTCAAATAATTTTCCTCTAATTTCGTCATTTTTCGCGAATCACAATTTCCGATCGAATTCGTTCGAATTTCACGTAAACGCGATCTTATCATAGCTCGTTTCTCACGCATTATTATTTATTTCTTTTATTACTCTTTCTCTCGGCAATTATTCAATTTTAATTTATTTTATTCGATTTATCGTGTCACGTATTTTCAATACTTTTTTTTTTATGCAAACGTTTATACCAATATTATAAATTTTAGACGAGTTACAAATATATTTTTTAATGAAACATTACAGATTTTCTTTTATTATATATACACGTATGAAAAAAATCAATAAGTATTGTTATTAAATTCAATTTTGTTTCTCTCATCCAAGAAACGAATTAATAACCAATAATTTTCGATGCTTGATATATTTTTTTCATAAAAATAGAAAAAAATAAGAAGCAAATACGCAAGCAAAAAGGACAAAATAAATGTCCACTACACAGTAACTATGTTATGAAAATCAATAATAAAAATCTTCCAACGTTTGACGATAATATCGATACACTCATCAAACGATTACGATCACGTAAAACGATTCACAACAAATCACAATGCAAAGGATATTTCAAAGGAAAAATAGATTTAGGGGGAAAGAAAAACACTATTAACTAAAAATTAACTTTTCAAAATAGAAACACAAATTTTGTTCTTCCGATGTAAGACCCAATGCAAAAAAAAAAAAAAAAAGAAAAAGAAATGGGGAGAAAAAAAAACGCTGAAATTGATAGAAGAAAAATAATTGAGGACTCCTCACAGATAAAAATCTCTTTTAAAAAGATGAGATAGAGATACTTGAAGAGTGTCTTGCGAGTTCGAGAGCAAAAGATCGACTGAACTGAAGTTAAAGGAAAGAAAAGCTGGTGCTGCTGTTGCGTTGTTCTTCAAGGAGAACGACAGCTGCCACATGAAAGGAAGGAAGGAAAGAAGGATCCTACCTTCCTTTCCACGAGAAAGGACGTTAGACAGACTTCATGGTAAAAGGGGGTGAGTGGACAGGGGGACGGGGCAGGGGGGGGGACAAGGGCCACGCGTTCGACTCTTCTCTTCTTCCTTATCTGCTTTTTTTTTCTTTTTGTTTATTTCAAATCGTGCAATGCATCATCATCTTGTTTTTTCGTGCCGAAATTTTGTTCCACATTTTATTTGTTAATAAGAAAAACAACTGTTCGTTTCAATTTACGTATCGTTCCCCTTCCCCCCTTCCCCCCTTGTTCTTCTCCTTTTACTTAGTCAGCAGGTATATAGGAAGATACGGAAAGGATATGAGCATGTGTTAAAACGACGACCATGACACTCGAACCTTTATTACACGAGTCTCTCTTTAGAGATCGTAGTTGGTTTTACGTAATCAACTTCTTCTTCTTCGTCGTCGTCGTCCACGATTAAATAAACTTACGTAAGATATAATTCTTTAGAAGAGTTTCTTAGAATCGTATTTTATCTTACAAAAATTGTATAGAAATATTTCAGTTATTTTTTTTTTTGTCAATAGGATAATTCAATAGGGCGAGCGCTAAAAGTTTTGTGGGGTAGGGGGGGGGGACTTACTTATTTTACGATATTAATTATTCTATTTTTTGTGGACTTTTTAAGTTAATAAATTGGCTCGTAGGGTTTAACGAGTTAGTGTGTCTTCCAGTTTTATCATTTGGAAAAAGATGTTTCGTGAAAGTGTAATTGATTTGTCAAATAATTTCAATATTTTTCATTTGTAGAGAAACTTTTGTGCACGTACAATTGAGTTATTTAAATAATAGATAAAACACGGAATGAAATTACATTGCGTTTTTGAATAGATTACGTGTCACCGCTTAAAAGAAACTAAAAATAAATAAAATTGAGGAAGAATAAGAAGATAACGATGACGTTGATAATGATGATGATGATGATGATGAAGAAAAACGAAGCTTATAATAAAGTTTATATAGTTTAGCAAGAGATATTCTTGTAATTTGATAATCTGAACAAAATTTGTGAACCTCTCTCTCTCTCTCTCCACCTTCAAGTATATTTATTTATTTTTTATTATAACAAGAAACGAATATTATTTGTGTTGTGTTTTTGAAAAGTTTACATCACCACTGTTCGTAAAAAAAAAAAAATAATAAATTGGGGAAGATGTAGAAGAAGAAGAAGAAAAAGAAGATGATGAGGAAGAAGAACGAAGGGGTGGCATTGAAGCCTCCCAAGAGGAGAAACATCTGCTTGTCGGGTGTTCACGAACAGACTCGTGCTTTGCACTGGGCGCGTGCTCCTAACTCGATACACACATGTAAATAAATATGTATATGTGAAAAATATATATATATATATATATATATATATATATATATATATATATATATATATATATATATATATATATATATGTGTATAGAAAACGTTAGGTCTGCTGCAGCGTGTGCTTCCGAGTAGCACCTGGCTTCGTGTTTTTTCCCTCTTCGAAGATATACTTTGGTCACTCGACCGAAAGCACCGCTTCTTCTTCTTCTTTTTCTTCTTTTTTTTTTATTCGTATTTCCCGTGTGAGAGTAGATTCATGGATGAGAATACATTATTTACTTTATTCGTTTTCTAACTAACGTTAATAATTTCAAGCGAAGATCTTTCATTTTTATTTTGCGTTATATATATGTATGCGTGATATAATTAATTTCGTATATGTTTGTAGGAAAATTATTTAACGTGGAAATTACGATCTTTGTTTTTTTATGATTAGCGTTAGTTGTAATAAAAGTATAAAAATACTTTTTAACGTGGAAATAATGATGTATAATAATTGTTAAATAATTCATACGAACGATCAAATTGAATTATTTCATACGAAGAATTCGTTCATTTGAAGATTTTTTTCCGATGAAAACTTAATTCCAAATGTTCAGATTAAAAAGTTTGTATTTTGTAATTTGACTTGTTTTTCTTGTTTTTTCTGCTCACTAACGATGATCGTTCTTTCGACGCCTTTAATTAAAAACACTTGCAAAATGTGATTGGCACTTTCTCTATTTCCGATATAACCATTGCGAGAATTTTCTCTTAAAGCCCCTTCAGCGTTTGCTAATTAACGAAGGATTTTTATTACTGTCAAAGAGCGTCCCCAACGCGTTGGCAATTTTTTTTCTCTTTCTATAGTTCGGCCAATTAAAAGCAGTTTCTGCGACGGAAGGGTATTCCAAGTTGTACGTTTTATTTTTTTTCCCATTGTACGAGATAGAGAAAATCGCGGAATAATTTTCACCTCAAAATTCACCTATTTTTCAATGAATCTTTTTCAATCACAACGTTTTCATTTCACTGCGAAAAAGATAAATTGTTAATAATTGATTCTTTTATTTACAAAATTAATTCTATGAAACAAATTATTAGATAAAAAGTAATCATTTAAATTGTTTGCGATTAATCTTAATTAAAAGAAAAATAAAGATTCTAAAAATGAAAACAAATAATCCTTTTTACGATAACAAATCATTTATTCAAATATTTAATCTATCGATAGAATAATTTCTAATCAAAATTGCAACTTACTTTTGCCACTATTTAAACACAAAATAGTATAAATATCAGATTAAAAAGTAATGATAAGAAATATCTATCACAAAATGAAAAGTTTCAATATATTTGATATTATAGAAAATAAACAATCGATTATAATGAAGAGGAAATAGGGATGAATAACCTTCGAAATACGTCGAAGTGATATTAAATACGCCAGGGTCGAGACGTGGTGTCTTTTCAAGTGTACCCCGATGACTACTCTTTGTGGTCCACAATTAATCCTCGCTGAAGGATCTTATACCCTATTGTCTTTCGAGAGACGAGCATCGTTTGACTTGGAGACGTTCTCTCTCTCTCTCTCTTCTTGGAAACAATGAAGAAGAAACCAAGTGAAACAGAGAGAGAGAGAGAGAGAGAGAGAGAGAGAGAGAGAGAGAGAGAGAGAGAGAGAGAGAGAGAG
>NW_014569886.1:37471-51793 GCF_001313835.1 Polistes canadensis
TAATAGATAAAATATATATATATATATATATATTATTATGTAATCTATTTACTAATTATATACCTATGTATATATATTTTTTCAAATAGTAATCTGACGATAGAATAAAAGAAAGAACGTTCGTACGTTTAACGTTTTGCCGCGCCTTTCACCGTTCTCCAATACCGTAACTACTTCTATCATCATGGTACTATCGCCATCGTATTTCCATGGAATGAAAAGAGAGATAGATATAAGTTACTATAGTTTTTTCCCTCCATATTATTGTCCGCGCACGAACGTTCTATTTATACGTAAGTACATCCTCAGTGAATGTTTTGGACGATAGACTCGCTGAGATGTAATAAAAATAAACGGGGTACCCGTATAACAGTAAAACAACATACTCGTTAGCTTTTCGTAGAAAACATTTTAAAACATTTCTTACGGAATTTTTCCAATTAATAAAAATGATCGTACACGTACTCTGACAGGTCTAAAAAAAAAAAAAAAAAGGATAAATATAAATGGAAAGACAAAAGACTGTATATAAATTATTATAAACAAAAAAATTATTGGATATAATAATCGCGATTTGTTTATAAATAAATATTATATAATTAAATGTGTTTTATAAAACGCGTATATAATTTGTTCGGTATCAGTGACGATAAAAAAAAAAAAAAAAAAAGAAAAAAAAATAACACGTCTCGGGGGTTATATGCACGACTGGAGATATAATTTAACGGATTAATGAGTTTCCAGTAAAACTCGGTTCTCTTAACGCTTCGTTTCAATTGCATATCCCTCTTGACGATCTCAAATCAAAGCGTGCACCGTGTCCTGTAGATCGGCAAATCGTTTGGCACGCTCGATCAAACTCAATGAGAATTAATACTGAAAAGGATAAAAAGGAAATCAGAGATAGTATGATATTAGATATTAAAAGGAAAGGACTTTGAGTATTCACGCTTCAAAAAATGCAAATTTTCTCTCCTTTTTCACTTTCTCACTGTTTTCAAGAAATTTAGTATAAATGAACTTGCGTTATTTAACCTTTTGAGTGTCCTGATAAGTTAAACTTTTTTTTTCTTTTACCTTCATTTCGTAACCTTCTGTAACAATTCATTTTATTTAAAAAATATTATTAACAGAATTTTTTGTGATTAGACAAAATAATGTAAAAAGAAAAAAAAAAACAAATTGTCCGTGACTTTCGCAGAAAACCAAATCAATAAGTGTGTTTTATCTTTATGATTGAAATAGATATTGTCGATTGGTGAGATCGATATGCAATATATATGCGCATATATATATTTTCTTCTTTTTTTTTATGCTCTTGAAATCGAATTTGTCTATTTTTGGATCTCTTATTTGATCGTCGGTTTCACTTCGAACGAGAAGAAATTCGAAAGAACGACGACGATGATTACGATGTAAGTCGGTGAAACGCGTAGCTAATCTAAAATGCAGAATATCTCTCTCAGTTGGCTAATATATATATATACATACATGCTTCAGTAATAGTAATCAGAATAAAAAAAATATAGATTATAGAGACGGTGCCGAGTATCGAAAATTATACGGGGTGGGTCAAGAAAGTTTGAAGCTAATTTTATTTCATAAATTTATAATCCCCAACTCGTAAAATTAATGTAAATCTAACTACTATATAAAGTTAATTATACATAATCCGATAAAGTATTCCAAATGAATAATTAATTAGTAAAAATTACTTAGTAGCTTTTGACTCAACTATAAACCTTTTTTTTTTTTGACCTTATCTACAATTTTCGCTGAAAACTTTCCAAAAAGTAATAATCGATTTTAGAAAATCACCGGAATACTTTTGGCACGATTAAAAATATGAAATCCAATCGATATTTCGTGCACATTTAAATCTATACGATTCGATTGAGAATATTGATTTTCTCTCTATTAATGTGAACATATATTATCGAACGGTTGTATGTTCACGCTTGGCCGAAGGGAAAGTCTTCTTCATTTGACGGAAGAAACGGAAAAAGAAAGATAGAAAGGAAGAGAAAGAGAAAAAAGAAGACAGTAACGCGATACCTACTTCATGAATGTACCATATATATATATATATATATATGTTACTGTCAAAGCCGGAAATCAGTCATTGCTAGTAATTCCTCATCATTGTTACGGAAACTTATCAAAGAATATCAGAGAATGCAATGCTGTAAATTGTGCATCTTTGCAATTTTTTTTAAAAGTTTTGGTAAATATTTTTTATACTAAAAGTCAATAGATTTTAATAAAACTTGTATTAAATGAAAGTACACTCTTTTGTCTACGCGTAGAATACCATATCGAGTTATAAATCAATCTAAAAAAGTTCATAAAGTGGCAAAGAATTCGATGCTGTAAATTGTGCATCTTTGCAATTTCTTTGAAAAGTTTCGGCAAATATTTTTTATACTTAGAGCAAGCAAATTCTAATGATTTTTATATTAAATTAAAGTACACTCTTTTATTTACACGTAGAATACAAATTTGACTTATAAATAAATCTGCAAAGGTTCATAAAATGGCAAAGAATGCGATGCTGCAAAATTTTTCCTACTTTGATAAACAATGCCGAGGAATTACTAGCAATGACTGATTTCCGGCTTTGACATATAACATATACAAGTTTATGTACTCAGGTACCGTGTGATTCATGATAAAACGAAAGCTTCGTTTCCGTAGGATGCAGAAGATAAAGCTTTCCGTTGCGAAATCGTAAAACGCATCGGATGTTTCCGCGCAGTTGAATCCCCCTCTTCCTCTCCCTCTCTCCTCGATTTCCTTCACCCTTTTATTTTTCGTTCTTAACGTAGTCGTTTACTTTCTCGATTCATTTAAGGAGCGTGCATGCGTGGATTGCAAGAAAAGTGTTCCAGTTTTTAAATGGCCTTTGAGTCCAGTCAAAATTCCTTAAAGACAGTAACGTTCAACATCGGAATACGAGAGTATATGATCCAATGTGATTTTATTATTTTTCGATTTAATTATCTCGAGAATAAATGATCGTAATGAGATCATTTTTATTCGTTTTTTTTTTTTTTTTTTTTATGCTCTACAAGAACAAAAATATTGGCTTGGCAACTAATAAGTTTCTGCTGACAATGAGACACCCTGTATACGTATTACATATTATATGATGTTTTCAAAATTTGAAGATGAACAAACAGTATATATACATATAAATGTACATCTCGTATATAAGATAATATACGTTTATGGTTAAATATGAGAAGATCAACGGAGAGGAAGTGTACGTATATATATACTTATATATGTGTTTATATGTATTAAACATAAAACACAATAGGTATAAGTATACACACGATAGGTGTATATTAAATCTGAGGAGGCGAACAAGTGGAATATATACATGTATGATATACGTATATAGATACATTTGTGTATATGGCTTGTATAAAAGATGAAGAGGTGTACAAAAAGGGAGGAGAAGGGGGTGGGAAGTGGGAGGTATAGGTCGAGAACGCACTTTTCCTTTACAGCCTACGCACTACAACCTGACTACTGACTTCATAGTACCTATACCCTCCCTCCCTCTTTCTAACACTATTACTTCAATCGTGTGTGTATGTATCTTGATACATAGGTATAGCGTAGTTTAATTATGCGACGTTAACCTCGTCAACTGGGAGGCAAAACTCGTGCTTCTAATTAACGAGAGTTTCTACGACGCCCCGACAATGTTAGGAAAAGAGAGAGAAAGCTGACTTACCTAACATTTTTTTTTTTTTATTTGATTTTTCCAAATTCATTTTTCCGCCATCGTGTCTCGAGTATGTATGCATAGCTTCTCAAATAGAATGAAATATCAGCCGGGTGCGCATGATTTTTCATTTCATTTCATTTCGTTTAATGAAAGTTCAAGCCAAAATTTACTTTATTTTTCTTTCATTTTTTTCCCCCCATCCTCCTTTCTACGGGGCTTTTTACCTTTGCCTTTGAAATTCACTTGGGTTCGTCAGAAAATTTGTTATTTAATATTTGCAATTTTTGGATGATCAAAGAAAGAAAGAAAGAAAGAAAGAAAGAAAGAGAGGAAAAATATTTTTCAAACGAGATCAACGAAGGAAAATCTTGTTACGCCCGTAAATTTTTCTTCAGATATGAAAATTGTGTAGAAAGAAAGAAAATAATTCTTCGCGATAAAAAATAAACGTGAGAATGATTTGAACAAACGTGAAAATTACTATGACACGTATTACGTGTAATAAAATTCATCGCGCGTTTCATTTAACGATTATATATTTTCTGATGGGGTGTTTGCATAAAACAAACCTATAAAAACAAATAAATAAAATAGTTTTTTATGAAAAACTAACAATTCTGAAAATATTATTCAAGATGAAATATAAGATTCAAGATTTTATTTTTTTTTTTTATAAATTTTGAACGTGAAAGATATACTGAAATATACATAAACACAAGTAAAAGATAATTATGTTAGGTAAAACACACATGTTTAGGTATTAAAAAATCATTCCTAAGATCTAAGAAGTCACGCTCGGTATATGTGCTAATGTCAGTCGTAATAGAAAAAGAAAAGAAAAGAAAAAAAATACAAGAAAAATCCTCGCGCTCATATGAGGAAAGAAATGAGAGGTTGAGAGAAGGGAGTATAGTACTCCCGAATTAATTAGAAGAATTATTAAAGCGTGCTCCATTAGCCTGGATATCATCTTGCAGCTTCTCCGTTCTGACTAATTATCATCGAGCAATTAACAGTACCGTTGATTACAATTAACGATGAAAATGCGCACGTTCGTTAAGATTCGCAAAGGGGCGACGATCCTCCTCCTCCTCCTCCTCCCTCCCCTTCTACTCTTCAAATAATTTTTTCTTTTCTTTTTTTTTTTTTTTACTATTTATTTCTTTTTTTGTTACGGTTGAGAATGAAATATAAGCAACGTGGATTCAAAGATTAAACGTAGAAATGAATTCCGGTATGCCTTTGTTAAAAGAAATTTATGATAAATTAATCGAACACACACTTTTTCGACGTAACATATTACTTTTTTTTTGTTTTCTAAATAATTATAAGAATTAATATAAAATATATAAAAAAGAGAGATACCGATTAATGAAGGACGTGGGTGTAGAGTAGCCTAACTGTAGGCGCGATCTGATAACTTTTTCCTGTACGCTGACCATCCTGGAACTTCGTGAGCTGTGATGTACCCTTGTTGTTCTAATCACTTGATAACAATGATGCTGAGTTTGTGGCGAACAGCCAGACAGCCTATCGTTGCTGTCTCGTGGTTCTACCATAGTGAACATGATAATATCAATCTCTTTTTCACTATTTCACAGCACAACTAAATTCACTTATATTATTTCTTCTTTTTATCCCTTCTTCTTCTTCTTCTTCTGCTTCTACTTTTTCCTTACTTTTCACCATTCTTCACATCGTCCTTTTTATCGTCACAGTTCTTTTTTCGATATCACAGTTTTTTTTCTTTTTTTTTTTCTCTTTGGTTTCTATCGTCATACATCGGAAATTGTCTTGTTCAGTTCAGATACATTTCGGTATCCCCAACAGACCTATTTTTATTTTAAATCATATTGTTTTTTATTATTATCTTTAGGAAATCGTTTCGAGAGAGAAATTGTAATAGCAGGGTGGGAGTGGGTGGGAAAAAGAAAGATTAGATGGTTTTGTATAGATATTTAAGCTAAACTTTCTTAGAATTTCGAGCTCTTATTTTTTTATGATTAATTTTAATATAATTCTATAATTAAATATATTCAATAAAATCATTTCAAGAGAGGGAGAGAGAGAGAGAGAGAGAGAAAGAAAAAACAAATGTACATTTGTTAAACAAATATTTAAAGTTAGAAATTCTTAATTTCACCTTCCTATTTTTTTGTATAATGAACAATTAAAAAATAACTTATTCGAAATAGTTGAATGAAAGTATGAACGGAAGCATAAATTTGAAAATAGAACGATGAGTTCTGTTACCTAATTTAAGTGGTATATGCATATGTGCACGCACGCACGCACGCACGCACGCACGCACGCACGCACCGTACCACACATAGATTATACACATGTGTACCAAATAGTAACATACAAAGTTAACTATGAACAGTATAACGATTTCGCTCGTTCTTCTTTTCCATTCGATACGACTCGGTGACTCGAATCGTTACGACTTTCTAACGACGTACGATTAATATGCACAAGCATGGAAATGCTTCGACAACGATGACGTTTTGATAAGGTCGTTTAATTGCAAACGCGAATCTCGATAATGTTTTCAAAGATTTACACAAATTCGCGCGTCAGATTATATTCTTTGATCTTCTTTAATTTTCTGTTCATTCGTTTTATCTCACTGACTAATTGTGAGATAATAAATTAAAATTATAGAAATTCATAGTATTATGGTACTATACTATAGTTATTTATTATATTAGACATGGTTACTATAAGTGATCGTAAAAATTAATTAAATATTATTGAAATTTTTACGATCAATTTTGTTACATTGTTAAATCATAAGCTTAAACATTTTTGACTCGTTCTGTGCTATATTATATTTTAGTATACCGTACTCTTATATTTTGTATTATATTATATTATTATCTAACATATTATACTTCTCTATTGATATTTAAATATCCTATTTTTTTTTATCCTATAACGAAGTGACTTCATCGAATATAATAGAAATAATTTAACATCGATTTAATAACAATCTAAAATCATATAAATAAATATATGACAAAATAACAAATTTAGTAGATTGATTTGAGTATGCAAAAAAAAAAAAAAAAAACAAAGAAAAAAAGAAAAATGCGAAATGTATTTAATTCAAATGAGAATGTACCATACACCTACATATACCGTTAGAATGACTTTTGATTAGTTTCTAATTGCACTAACCGTAACTTGACGTGAACGTTAAACGTCGATGTTGTGTACTCGTTAGAACGAATTCTACTACTGATTTCTGACATTAGTTACGTAAAAAACGGTTTACCAAACGTGGGATGCGTACTGTGTTTTTTAGTCTATCATCTTCCCCTTTATTTATTCCTTTTTTTTCTTTTTTAATTTTTTTTTTTATTTCAAATGATCATTTCGTTCGTGTTCGGTTGGGGTCAAGACAATTTAAAAAGGTGCTACACGAAATTGCGACCGGAAAAGTTTATGATCGTTGAAAAGGGACGTGTCGAGGGAACTGAGGGGGGGATACCGTTTGTTCTTGTTTAGCTCGTTCGGTATTGGGGACGCGCACGTTCGGAAAAAATCAAAGACAATGAATAGTAATGAACGAGCACGTTTCGAATCTTCTTCCTTTCCTTCCCTCCTCCTTCTCCTCTTCCACGTTTCATCGGTGCACGTGGAATCTATTTTGATTTAAGCTCTATTTTATATGGCTGACAGAAAGTATTTGTTAACTGTATGATTTAAGAACAACATCTATCCTATATATATTGAAATATTTTATTTTATACATTGTAGTATAGAACTAGTTCACTTATAATTTCTATGGTGTTAAGCTTCTGTCTAATTCCGTATATATATTGTTTCATGTGTGGCATAGATTTATATACGTATTTTTAATTTTTAAGGTATATATGTCGACAATTTCAAGCATGAAATCTAACATTAAGAATATGGAATTATATGGAATTCGTTAAGCAATAATCAATAACATCTGAATAAATAGAAACCAATGGAATCTTATAGAAAAGTTATGTATACTGTATTATGAATTCTTTTTTCCAATTATAATCCTGGTTCAATGGGGACGACAAATTTACGTATAGACGAATATAGGTATAAAATAAAAAGTATTATAGCGTAACAAACAACAACAACAACAAAATAGAATGAGAAAGATAAATAAAATAAAATGAAAAAGTAAATAAATAAATAAATAAATAAATCGAATCGCTTCGGTTCGTTCGTTCGATCGATCGATTGGTTTAAATATAACAAAACATGATATCCAATAAAAATTTCTATAGGATATCGTAACTCTAGCTATCCTATTGCAAATATATTTTTTGAAAAAGAAATATTTCTAAAGTATACATGGCATCAATTTTCTAATACAATACTAATATAATTTTTAATCGTAAACATTTAATCGTTAATCCCGTTAATTGATATCAGACCATTATATTCGTATATTAGTAACTTCTAACATACAAATCTTTCTCTAAAAATCGTCATCTAAGAAAAAGAAAATGAAGAAGAAGAAGAAGAAGAAGAAAAAGAAATGGTACGACGAGATTCAATGGAATACTCGATATCCTTCTCGATTTCCTAAGACGTCTTTTCCTTGATATAACCCTCTCACTCTCTCCCCTCGTCATCTCTCTTCTAAGGAATATTCGTTTTCGACGTGTCAGCTAGCCCAAGAAAATACCAATATCCGATAAGAAACTAACGTAAGTTTAAAATTAATTTCTCAGTTCTACGACGCGATTTATAAGAACGCCAATCTATTAAAGTCACCACCTGATTAAAATCACCACCTAGGAGATAAGGACAGGTAATCAAGGTAAAACAAGTAAAAATGGGGTTGGACGAAGAAAAAGAAAGAGAAAGAGAAAGAGGACGTACAAGAAACAAAAATAAGAGAGATAGAAAGAGAGAATAAAACAATGGAGGAGAGGAGGAAGGGGTAGGAGGGTTTTTTTTTTTAGGAAAGATAGAAAAATACCTTGATGTATGTATATATCAAGAAGCACAAACTGATTCACGATCGAGACACGACTACCTGTCGTCGTTGTCGTTGTACATAGGTACGTACTGTTTGCCGTTAGCTTCGATACCATAATGGAACTGTCAAAGTCGAATGAGAAAGGTGGGGCAACGTCCCTCCCCACCCAACCCTGTTGGCTAACCCCTTCTACATGACTCTTCACCGCCATTTCAACTGCACACACATATATATATATGTATGTATATACATGTATAGACATTGTTAAACTATTACAATAGTGTTGTTCACGATAAAATGCTATTTGTAATGCGACTTCGAAATCGTTCCAAAATGGAGTTCGATATATTAGACCACAAGCGGAAGTTTTCTATGAAGAAGAAGAAGAAGAAGAAGAAGAAGACTCCAACTTTTTTAAACTTTCTCTTCTGTATTCCGATACTTCTATCAGATTTATTTTTATCGGATTTCGTGTTATTGGGTTTTTTGTGTTATATTAATTATTATGGGAGAACTTTTTAAGATTATTTTAGAAATATTTTTTTGAGAATATTTTTAATAATGTATATATTTAATTTAAAATTTATTTTTTGTTAAGTAGACCTATGAATTTTCTTATGTTATTTCAAATGGATATTTTGCAAACGTAAAAAAAAAAGAATGTTAGCATAAGCGCAATTTACAAACAGTAAAAAGCGTAAAAATAAATCATAATAAATTTATCTTTACGTAGATTAAACGTCTCGATAATTAAATCGTTTTTTCATTGCATTATAATATTCGTGTTTAAAAATTAGAAACGTTAAGTAAATTTTCGTTGTTAGATAATTAATCGTTTATTATTAGCATGCATTTATTCCATTCTTATATTTGACTTTCTTTCGACTACTTTCAGATTAAGAATAATAAAACGTTGTGGTCGAATTCATAGATCTGAATAGTTTCGTAAACTAATTTCGTGAAAGCATGAACAATCGTTTTTAAAAAAGAGCGTAGCTTTAAAAAGAAATGAACTTAAAGATCTTGCATTTTTATCAAGCAAGGCACATATAATATCCTAATTAAAGATAGAAGAAAATAAAGAGAAGTTAGTTCACATAATCTCAACAACAACAAAATTAGGAGAAAATTAAATTCTAATTTAATATTTAACGTAGAAACTTTTTACCTTTTACTCTCTTTTTACTTTATTCTCCCTGGTACATCTTTTTTATTTTTTTATTTTTTTTTTTCAAAGACGGTAGAGAAAATTATGCGTCATCAATCGGATGTTGAGTTAAATGAGCGAGTTTAATTGTAAAGATGAAATATTTATTTATTAAACGTATCGTGGCTCGTCTTCATTTTCGTTCGACAGATAACGGTACATTTAGAAATTGTTTAACATCGAACTGACATTGTTGTGTTACTCTCTACGTATTTACGAGCGAACCATTCGACGTTGTAAGTAAATGCATGCATGCATATATAATACATACACATATATATGTATATATATACTATTGCGACTTTATCAGCATGACAGAAATGCAGGTCGCGTGCATCGCGGTGTTTTCTGACGATGACACATACGTTCGGACGATAGAAAACGTTTATTTTTTTTTTTCTTCTATTCTTTTATACGTACTAATATTAACCCAACTATTATTTTTTCATATGCGACTACGTAGATTGCTGATTAAACAAAGATCGGAGTTTAGATATTACATTGTTAATATATTAATGGGGTATTATAAATATAAAGTAAATGGTTTGAATAATAAATTGTATATAGATATTTTGAAAATATTTTATATCAAGATATAATAATATTTTACTCGTTATGATATGATATATAAGATTTTGTTTATAATAAAATCTGCTATGTTATAGAAATTGTATATATATAAAAAGATATTATTTAAATATTGTATAATAGAGTGAGACACGATATTCGAAGTAGAATTTATGTAACATTAGATTAATTGTAAGTAATTTAAGATCTTTAACAAAGTTACAGTTGAAATAAAATATATAATACAATATACAATATAATAATTTTCAAAGAGATTTCGTAGCACACGTGTGTATGGAATCTTTAAAAAGAATCGCATTGATATAACGGGAAACTCACGAGGAAGAAGTCTTATATGGAAGTCGTCTTTCTCAAGCAAAGTTAATCTTTAAGATTGAAATGGAATCGTTTTTGTATACAACCTAAGGTATCTCCACAGAAAATAAAACAGATTACATAGGTATATATATATCGCGATATTAAAACGCGTGAAAGTCTGACAACTTGGTCTTTATCATTTTTCTATTTACAGTTCACTTGCCAACACATTTTTCACAGTCTCACGTTGATTAATAAGACAAAATTATAATCATTATACTCAAAAAAAATTATTCATGCACGAGTAGCGAAAAATTTTTTGTGAATTGATATTTTACTATTGCATCATCAATTAAAATTAAATGCAAATATTTATTTAATAAAATTATCATTATATTTTCATCTGTTGGAAATAATTTAAATCATTATAATAAATATATTTATTATATAATTTTCCTCATAATGTGCCAAAATGTAAATCAATAAATGCAATAGTTTATTATTAAAATTCAATTCGAATAAATTTCAATTGCATTATCCTACTTATTTATTATTTAAATCAATATTCAATAAATACAAAATATTATCCTGACGTTAGAAAACTGTTTCGAATTATTTACTTATTACCATTCTGCACAAAATTCTATTAGAAATAAATTTTGGTTGCATACTAATATACACAAAATTTCGAATCGTTGTGTGTCATCAAGGCACGAAATTTTATATAAATTCCAACCGCGTTGTACGTAAATATTATTCTACAAAGATGATACTATATAACTGTGAAAAACGTTTATTCGTAGAAAAATATGAACTAAAAGATTATTCTAACGTTAAGCCGCGTTATCTTACATTTAAATGTAAATGTCAGCTATATTGGTAAGCTTTTTTTTTTCTCATTATGCAATGCAAACGTTTACTGAAAGAAAAACAAGTACGTATAGCAAAGTTATTACGAATCAGATCGTACTTTGTAACTCACGTTTCGTATAATAATAATAATAATAATAATAATAATAATAATAATAATATAGTAATAATTAATATTAAATATTTTTTATTTATGCTATGTCATCATAAATAATACGAGTTTCAATACGATTGAAAATTCAATTGCAATATATAAACTCGTTTTTTTTTTTTTTTTTTTTTTTCGAATATTACGTTTATTATTATACACGATAATATTTCTGATCGATTTAATCAAAACTTATTGTTTTAATATTATCTGACAAATTGATTGATGTAATCTTCAATTATTAATTAAACATCGACTATTAAATGTCAGGGGGACGTTTAATTAAACGACGTTCTTATTACGAACGACAAATCATTCGAAGAAATACGATATCAATTTGTACGAGATGTTATACGTATTTACAATATATACAGGGTGTCTCAAAAATCTTTATACATCTTTCTTTAAATATAATATATACAATATATGACTATATAAATCTTTTTAAAATAGATAATAAATTTTGAGACATCCTATAATTCTCTTATACACATAGTAAGAAATCTAAAGATTTTAATAAGTTTCCCATGAAAAGCCATAAACTTATCTCACAGAAATGAAAATAGCCTTGACAAAAAATCACGTACACATGTAAATACACGTATGATTAATCGATCATAAATATGTCGAGTTAAAAACCATACATTGACTTTAGCTATCAAAATTTCAAAGATACGATGATGACTATGTTAATATGTATGTATACATATTTATCTATCTTAATTACTCTTACAGTCATAAATCTATCGTCTATACTTAAGAATCTAAGCTTTTGTATACTAATAAAACGTTAATTAACTATGACATAGAAACGAACTCTTCGAAAAATCCCATATCTAATTACCCATAACACAAAAATAACATCATTAAAAATGTATTAATTTAATGAATAAGATAAAACGAATTGTTTGATCAAAACTTTATATACAGGATGGGTCCAAAGTTTTTACATAATTTCTACAAATTAATCATTTTTTTTTTTAAATATAAATCTTAAAGATATTATAGAAGAAAAATTAGCCTACAAATTCTTGACAAAGTGGTAATTGATATTTAAAATAACCTAATTAACTACTAGTGATTTCTCTGTATAAATATTCTTTTCTTTAAAATATGATGCATTTGAATTCGGTGTCGTACGAATTTTTCAAATGAGTAATTAGATTCCCAGACAATAGAAAAAAGAGAGAATAAAAGGAATCGAAGCAGATAATTTGAAAGTAAAATTCAAGCTCGTTTTCTTTCGATAGATTAAAAGGAAAAAAAAAAGAAAAACAAATAATCTGATCAGTTGTAATCATAGTATCCTTTCGAGTCCGTGGGAATCGTGAAAAGGTAAAAGGTAGGTTCTCTTCTCGAGAAGGATGCAAGCAAGGCCGAAGTCACGTTTTACAAATGCAATTGCAACTAGATAGATATATATATATATATATACACACACACATATAATATGTATGTGCCTGACTATACAGAAAGGTAGTAGAAAGAACCTGACAAGATGTTCGATTTGCCTGCAGCAAAAGTAAAAGTTAGTGATCGGGAGAAAGCTTCTAGTTTCTTCTCTCTCTCTCTCTCTCTCTCTCTCTCTCTCTCTCTCTCTCTCTCTCTCTCTCTCACGTGTATATATTGTTCTTTAAGTGTGGAGTTAATTCATGTTATATATGTTTTACTCCGTTTATTTTTTTAATAAAAAATTGTACACATAATATATAGAAATCATATTTAAGAAAAATTCATATTCCTAAAAAAATTCATATATAACTTTATTATTTTTTTAAAATTAATAATCTTATGTTGGTATATAATAACATTATTTTTTATATACTTTTGACAAAAACGTCTAATTATTTAAAGTAAAACCTAGGGTTTTTTAGGATGCAACTGCAAAGACATATACATCCATACATACATACATATATATGCATCTAATGTCTTATATATATATATATATATATAAGAATGTAATATATATAAATAATGTAAATATGTATGGATATAGCTATAAGTAAATGTATATAAGAATACACACACAGCCACCACCCACATGTATTCATAGGTGACGCAAGCGAGAAATTAATCTGAGTCGTTTAGTTTCGAAGTTGACGTCTGTCAAAGATTATAACCTGATTGAAACTACTGCACCGTACCATTCTTTCCTACAAAATTCGATTAAACCAACCTGACGCGACGAAAGAGAGTTTTAGCGCCTCTGCATCCCCATATACCGCACCATACCGCACCATACCGCATTGTACCATACCACAATTGCACCGCACCGCAACCATCGAATTTAATTCTTCGAAAGTTTAAGTCTGTTCTCAACTACCGACGAAATTCAATGCATGACATATATATTGTATCAATATCACGTCACATTTCATTTTAATCTAACAAAATAAGATTTCTATTTACGATTTTTTTTTTGTTAATTAATTCTTTTTTTTTTGTATAAATATATTTTGATATTCAATTAATTGTTTCTCTCGTCTCCAAAAATAAAATGA
>NW_014569886.1:51858-53115 GCF_001313835.1 Polistes canadensis
TGTTTTTCTAATACTTACACAATTAATAATATATTTTTTATTTAGGTATATACTATTTTAATTCTATATATATATATATATATATATATATATATTTTAATATGCGGATCATTATGAATGAAAATAATTGTAATATATATAAAAATAGAGAAATCACATTTCGTTATCTACAATTTTCAAGAACACGATCATGTTTTCAGGAACGTTCAAGTTCGCTTAAGCGATAAGTCACACTCTAATAAACGAGCTTGTCTCAGTTCACGAACTCGAAACACACTATCGAACTAATAATACTTGCTCACGCGAACGATCACTATGAAATTGGCGTTGATAAATACATATGTCATACGTAAAAAATATAATCTCGAAGTTTCTCTAAACAATATTAAAAATCAATTACTTTAATACGAAACATTCTAAGCTTGCACTTTTTTTATAATTACATCGGGGAAAAAAATGTACCTAAAAAAGTCTCCTAAAAAAAAACCCCATCCCCCCCCCCGTGCTTCAAATACATCCAACAAGAACATTTTATAGATTGACCGAAAATTGTTAAGGGCAATCTATACAATCTCCTGTAACACACATACACACACACACATGCTTTTTCATTTCCTCTTTCAATTCTTCATTTTTCGACAATTTTTTTGATTGGTTTTCATTGTTCCGTTGTTTTTATGTTTTCGTTCTTTGATTGCGAGACTAAAATCGTGAACTAGTAATCAATAGCGAGACGAATCCTACCAACCACAAGTCGATTTCTAACCAGAGTGTCAACTAACGAGTTTCTCTTTGGTGCTTCGTTGCGGATTCTCGAAAGCCTACAAGTACACGCCTATTTGTTTATCGAGTTACTCTGCGAAGACCCCCCGGACAACCCTTAAAAAGAAAGATAGACGGATAGAAGAAAAAGAAAAAGAAAAAGAAAAAAAAAAGGAGGACAGGAAGAAAAATTCGGATTTAGAAAAGGGATTTGTGTAGAATTCCCCTTTGTTTACTTCCAACGTTAAATCCTTGCGGAACCCCTAGGATAATGATTTTTAGGTGACACTAACGAGATTTTTGGGATCTTTTTTCACTAAGAAGGAATCTTGTTGAAGGATTCGAAGCCCCTTTTGAATTTATATTCACTTGATACTGTTTTTTTAATTAAAATTACACTAGTATAAAATATATATATAAGATATTAATATTATTATTTATTAATATTTTATAATTTTTATAATTTAAATATTATACATTTTTAATATCTTATAT
>NW_014569886.1:53133-71018 GCF_001313835.1 Polistes canadensis
TATAGAAAAATTGTAATTAATAATTTCAAAAGTTCATTTTATTGTTTTTTTCTTTCTTTTTAAAATCACAATATGATTACTAGAAGTAATAATTTTTCTATTAGGGTAATGGGGTAATTTCTAATTGTATAAAGCATTATGATTGATGAATACATACATGTTTGCGTGTCTTTATAAACTTTGATCAAAATCTTTCTAAAGATTCTAAATAAATGAATTATTTAATCGATGTTGACAAATTACGGTAGCTTGACGCGCGCGGTGAAATCATATATAAATGATATATTAATTAATTGTAAAAAAAGAAAAGAAAAGAAAAGAATATCGATAACAATGATTGAAAGATAAAACTAGATAGAGATCATTAATAAACAACATTTTGTCGCACGTCTACTGAATTCGAGTGTCGTGTCATGGTCATCCCCCGTCTGACCAAGGAGACACGTTCGTTTCATGAAAGGAAAAAAGAAAAAAAGAAATATATAAAATAAAAATAAGAAGGATAAAAAGTGAAAGAAGGACGAACGAATGAGATCGCAAGAGCGAGACAACAAATAAGAAGATTATGCAAATGAAAAGAACGCGTTCCTATTCTACGAGCGAATCACGTAGTATAATAAAAGAAATATAATCAGAATTTGTATTTTCTTTAATACACAAACCAAGTCAATTTCAATTTTGTTTTTAGACGAAAAAGAAATGAATTTTCAATGAAATTATTTCTCTATTTTCTTTTTTTTCTTCTTCTATCTAAGTATTACAGTATTCTTTTCTCTCATATTTATTTATTTTTTATAACCAAAGAAAGTATAAATGGAAATTTTCAGAGATAATCAAAATTTCAAAAGAAAAAAAATTAAATAAATAAATGGAACACATTTTAAGAGATACATTAGTAGCACTATCTACGATTCTACATATATATATATATATAAAGAAAGGAAATTAGAAAGCAATTAGCATCGACTGCTAGAAATAGGAAAAGAAAAAATGATAAAACATACACACACACACATTTTGAAAAACAACAAGTCAAACCTTATCGAAGATTTCTTTAGAACCAAGGTAATCACGTTTGACACGATATGCTTATGTACACGCATAGAACACGTGGATTTCACGTTCGTAGTAGAAATAGTATCGTGAGTACCGTTAAAGTGTGCACGAGTGAAATAGCCGATCACACATATACACATACTCATAATACACATGCATTCACGCATGCATCCACGCATGCATTTACGCATGCATCCACAATTTGCGAGAGAAATAGTCGTTTACGTCATACCAATTCTTTTCCTTTCTTTTATTTAATGTTATTTTCTCTATCTTTTTCTACATGAGAATATACGAACAAAAGAATACAAAAACATATGCGTCCGTCGTTGAATCACGTTAGATGAGAACAATTTCGCTCTTTTTCTTCTAAATTTTGATTTATTCAAGTTCTATTTCCCGTTCCGTGTTTTTCTAATACTTACACAATTAATAATATATTTTTTATTTAGGTATATACTATTTTAATTCTATATATATATATATATATATATGTAATACCTTAAACCACAAGATTTAAACATATTTAAAAAATAATTCCATATTCATTATGACAATTTTATTAGATTTAATTTTTCCAATTTTTCTTTGATTTTGGGCTTCATCGTTATATAATAATTATTAATAATAAAGAAAATTAATGAAAATAAAAAAAATATGAAATATTCGAGAAATTAGATTTTTTGTTGTACTTTCCTTTCTCGTGATATCAAAATAAAAAGAAAAATAAAGAAGAGTTAAATTGAAATAAACAAATATATAAAGTTAAACGAAGCGAATAAATCTGGTTTCGTTGATATGATTTATAAAGTAACTCGTCTAACAGGATACACATTTTATAAATAGCGAGTATACGTCGTCGTCGTCACGTAGAAAGGAGACCTTTTCGTTGTTAATTACTTTAACCGACGACTTCTATCAAAGTAAAATTCGGATCGATTCGTCTGTGCTATCTAAATATTCAACCCACATTTCGAGATATCGATTATTAATAATAAAAATAGAAATATATAGAAAAAAAAGAGAGAGAGAGGGAGAAAGGAAATAAAAGTAATTATAAATATAACTAAAATAAATAAATTAATTAATTAAATAAATGAACACAAACAAACAATTAATATGTTATATATATTTTCTCTATTTTTCTTCAAAATTTAGACGTATTCGGTTTTCTTTCTATCATATCTTTCCCGTCAGCCTATATTTTTAGCTTCTTTCAAAATGAATCCATTTGTGTATGTTCGTATGGTGGTATCTTTTTCTATGGATATCTTTCTTTTTCCTTTCGCTTGTGGCAAAGATTCATCTCGTAGTTATCTTCAAAGCTTTCGTTGGATAGATTGCTTTGCTCGGATGGCCTTTTTCATTTCATTTTTATTTTCTATCTCAAAATAGAATCCAAGGAACGATGAATTTTAGTCTCTTACAACGACTGCGATAAGAATACATTAGTTATATTGCTTATATATATATATATAGTTAATTCATGTGAAAACTATGTCAACTCGAAAAAATTTCCTTCGAAAGCCAAACTCTCTCTCTCTCTCTCTCTCTCTCTCTCTCTTTATCTTTCTCTTTCTATAAATATATATAAACTACTTACTAATAAGTTATTTATATTTATATGATAACTTGGTCATTTATATATTCATATATGGTAATTATAAAATGAAAAATATTGAACACGTTGACTACTGTATAGGTACTCACAACACGACCAATAGTAAAAATATATAATTAAATGAAATATCGATACTAATAAATTTTTAAATAATATCACTAATTTATAAATAGAACGTGAAAGAGAGGGATAAAATGGTTTATATAAGGTTTCAAGAAAATAATAACTATTAACACGTTTCACACATTAAGTTGCTAATCGATACGAGAATAAAACGATCTCGATACGATCTCTTTCAACCCTGACATATTCGTTAACAAGAATCTGCAAAAAAAAGATACGTCGGAATAATAACAATGCATAAGATTTATCGAAAGCCATAATAAATTCGACGAACGAATCGAAACATTCGCACGTAAATGCGTTCGCTTAAAAATTCATTTCGCTTTTCCCTAAACTCCATCGAGTATTATCAAATTTATCTACGTTTTTCATTTATAAAATCAATTACTTTTTCTAACTGTAAAATTATATTATTTTTTATTTATTTATACTCCGTCCCTTTCGGGTTTGGAGGGCTTCCGATACAAAATATTTAACATCTCTTATATACCTGTAAAATTATATATAAACAGTTTAGTTGAGTGTTCAAATTATAACGGATTAAGACTTAACGAAGTTTAGATGTTTTGTGTTTTGAATATTAGAAATAAAAAGAAAAATGTATGTCTGCTTAAAGAAAAAAGATGTTGAACTTTAGAGATTAAGGTAACATGTAATATTTTATAATGTATGAGTCTCATGTATTTCGTAATATAAAAATAAAAATAAAATAAAATTTAAACGTCAAACTTATCAAAATTAAGTTCTATTTCTTTTTTTTTATGTTCAAATTCCCCATGATACCTTCTTATTAAGTATTATATATAACACTACTACTTTGAACCGTCCAAAATTGAAAAAAAACATCAGACTCATCCTAAATATAACAAAATAATATTCTTTCGAAAGATAAGATAATTGTCGTGAATCAAGGAGAAATTTGTCATTATTTTGCACTACATAAATCGATATGAAATGTTCTTAAAGTATTTCGAAAGTGGTAACAGCAACGTGTTGCTGGTGTCAGAAATTAAGCAAGCAAGCAAGCTAGCAAAGCAAGCAAGCGAGCAAAGCAAGCAAGCAAAGTTTCTTCTTGTGTGACAGTAAAAATCGTGACGCACGTCGACGTCAATATGAACACATTCGACGATTATCATAAATTTATGGCAAACGCGTTTAAAATGACCTCCGGACGAACGTCTCGTCGTCGTGACATACCGGAGGACAAAAAGAAAATACAATTATTTTATTATTTCAATGTGTGAAGAAACGATTTACGTCAACGCGATCCTACTTAAGACAAATATAATTCAATAATTTAACAGTATTATTCATTTGTTTTATTTTATTAATACTTCAAATGACGCGGACGCATTATTAATATTGCAAAAGTGTTTATTTATTTTAAATTGTAAAAATTCTATCGAAATATTACAGATCGATATTTCAAATGGATTCTTTGCTTTAACTTTTCTAAACAACAACAAAAATGAAACTTTGAGAGACATGCCAAAGGGGATAAGAAGGTGAACCCAAAAATGCATATAGACACACACAAAAAAGTAACATTTAAGAATCTCTCGAAACGATTTCCAAAAAAAAAAAAAAAATAAGAAGAATTGGAGTGTTACGCTAAAGTAAAAAATCTTCGCAGGAATAGAAATCTCGTTGATATTCTCGTCTGTTGACACCTTAAACGAGAAACACCCACGATAACATTCGAGTATCACTAACGTCGTCAACACTTACACATCAGAATCACACTCGACATAAATGAAACAATACAAAAATTTGGCAGAGAATAAAAACTTGTTGTTTTGGTGTCACTTGGTAACCAACCCCCCGGATGATGCACCCCACTTACTTATTCAGAATGAATGAAAGAAAATATGAAAAGGAGGGGGGGGGGGAAGGAAAGAGATTTTTTGAAAAAAAAAAAAAAAAAAAAAAAATGATATTTCGAAGATGACAAGATAAAGAACAAAAAAAATATGAGAGTTGAGAATTGCGAGTTAGTATCGCAGCTCTCTCGCGGTTTCAACTTGACTGGTTGTGCTGTACTCGGTATGAGCCTTCGAAACCACTAAGTGTACTCTGTTCAGAGTACCCCACCTCATTCTCTTTCCCTTTCTCTCTTTCTCTATCTATCTTTATTCAACTACTATCTCTGTCTTTTTCTGTATATGCTTGTGTGGTGTGTGTGTGACGGTGACGCGACTTGGGTTCTTTGCAGGCTCGTGCCTAGTCAAACTCGTGTTACGGTTGTGGATCATGATTTCCTATATCCATCGGTATCCTATGATCATTCTCGCGTAAATTCTTCTAACAACAGCAACAAAAAAAAAACAATCAAAATCGAGCTACTTTTTTGTTTTTCTTATTTTTTATTATCCATTTTGTCTCCGTTTATTATTATTATATAACTCTTCACGAATATTTGTAATATCTGTCGTGTGATCTTTTTATTTTATTCATGATACACGATTAATTAGAAATTTGACAATCTATCGTATTTTCTTTTAATTCTTATTTTAATATATTTTTTCATTGATTTAATTATTTTAATCGATATAATAATGTGTAGTTAACGTTGATTATTTTCAATAAAAATAAGGAAAAAAAACATGAAGAGAATACGCGATTTCTCGAATAACGATACTATTAAACGATCGCGTAGAAAATAAGAAAGAAACGCGAAATTGAGAATCTAACATTATTTATTTTCTTTCTTTCTTCCCTTTGTTTTTTTTTTCTTTTTATTTTTCTTTCTTTTTATATTAGAAACTCTAAATGCATAGTTCGAATAGAATTTTTCTCTCTCGTGTTAATTTCAATAGAAAGTTTCATACTCGAATCTATTCTCGAAGTTATTTCTTCGGAATTACTCGATAGACGGTAGAAAAACGGCAAAAAAATGGATTCACTCGTTTTATAAGCGCGTATTTCATGGACCGATAGATCAGCTATGAGAATCTAACGCTACGAAAGAAAAATCAAAAATAAGTATAACATTATTTACCTGTAATTGTAAAAGAAAATCACACATTACACAATTAAATTACAAAATATAAAAAATTTAACTACGAAACATTAATCCTATTTATTTGTTAATAATTAACAAATAAAAGCTATATATATATATATAAAATAACTAATAATAATGAAACAATTGTATAGCCAAAATGAGAAATCCAAAAAGAATCTTCGATTATATTTTGTTCCTTTTTGAAAAAAAAAAAAAAAAAAACCCCCCCGGAAAATCTTTGGGAATAATTTGTCGAACTTAACGATGAGACATTTTTCCTTAAATCATCATCATCATCATCTTAAATCCCGAAAGGAACTACTCTCTCTCTCTCTCTCTCTCTCTCACAAACATGCAACCAAACAAACGCATACAATAATTACAGTTTCCAAGTAAAAAAAAAAAAAAAAAAAAAAAAGAAAGAAGGAGAAATAAAAAGAAAAAGAAAAAAAAGAGAAAAGAGAAGAAGAAGCGGGCCTGGCCGTCTGCGTTTCTACTTTTGTCTGACGGAACTGCGACCGTTTTCACTGTATACAGAACACAAAGCTTGAATATTCTGTCTTCCAACTGGAATGATACTTTTGTCTCTCTATCTTTCTCTCTCTCATTCTCTCAGATTCGTTCTAAAACGTGCTGCTTTTTACCGACACCCCCCTGCCCCTCCTCTTTCTCCATTCCCTGGCCCTTCAGCCCCGTTAACTCTTTCCAACATTGTTCGAGGAACATGTCAGCACGTTGGAAAGCACGAAAAACGCTACTTCGATCGGCAGGCAACTCGTCTTTGCTTTCACGAATAATTTCACGTCTGTGATTATGAAGAGTGTCTATATATGTCTGTCTCTTTGTGTGAGGGGTGTAAGGGGGATGGGAAGGTTGGGTTTTTGTAAGGGACGAACACGACTGTAAAAGTCCAAAGTATTGTAAAAACGTGAAAGAATTAGCGAGTCAGTCTTCTCATCTTCCTATGTTTCATCTATCTTTTCTCGAGTTTACTAAAAGTATATATATATATACACATGTGTGTGTGTGAGGATTCGTCCAGATGGATTCACGTGCGTGTGTGCGTGTGTATAATGGCGATTATTTGCGCGTTTCACGTGCCGTTTCTATTATCACCGGCTTTTAATAAAGCTTTGAACGTTCGAAGACAGGTTGGAAGGTAAGTGCAAGGAAGTGGTTATACGGCAGACTTTATAACTGTCAGACAATTTACAAGATAGAGATTTATGCAAACAAGTTTTATCCTATTCTTTCGATACGATTTACTATTTGTTTTTTTTTTTTGTTTTTTATTTACATTTGTTTTATATTACAAATTTTATATATATATTATTATCGAAATTGTTTTGTTCTTCTAATTTTTGTTTCTCATTTTAATTATTTTACATGGGATAATAAAAAATTAAATGAAAAAAATGTATGTAATGATAATATAAAGAGAGAGAAAAAAAAAGTAATTTAAAGTGAAATCTACGACTATTAGAAGAAACTAAATGACATTTTGATCCGAGGACAACGCGCGTTTGCTTTCGCCATGCAATCACGACGTTAACTTTCACTCATTGTTACAGAGTCCACTACGTTCGAATTCACAATGATGTCGCTTAAGTTCCCCATATAACTATCATAAGTCCTTTAATTCTACGTGGTGACGACCTAGACCTTTCCAAAAAAAAAAAAATAAAAAACAAAAATTACGGATACGTTTTCATTTGATAAAAAATTTCATTTTTATTGTTTTACCCTGTATATTTATGCTTTCATGTATTTCATTAGAAAAATATTGTCAACGATTAAAATATTATTTTAAACATTCCAAACAAATTACTTTCTGAATCGGAATAAAAAGGAAAGGACCATTAGGACAAATCAATTGCCTAAATAATGAATCAAACTGAAAAGACAATTAAGAAAAGAGTGGGGGAAAGAAGAGGTAAAAAAAAAAGAATGATGGCATAGAAAAAGTTTCACGAACGATCGAAGGCAATCGAGCGTAGTTGGTTCAACGAGGACAGTGGTTTAGCGGTTTTAAAGGTAGTTCCTGCAAGCCGGAAAAGAATAAAAGAAAAAAAAAAAGAAAAAGGACAGAGAAAAAGAGAGAAAGAAAAGGAAGACTTTATTGGAGTCAACGTGAGTTGAAGTCCGAACAACTCGCGATGATAGCTGTGCCAAGAGTAAAAGGAATCGTATATAAAAGGTAGTCAGTCAGGTAGTCAGGTAGGTAGGTAGGCAGTCAGTCAGTCAGTCAGTCAGTCAGTCAGCTCGTTTCGTTGTGTTGTGTTGTCCTCGACTTACGTAACTAGTTCCGATTAGTTGGTACCACCAGGTACAGAAAGGCAGCTTAGTTGTCGTTTGGCAAGTGAAACAAAAATCTCATGAAAAACAGGATGAATTTAATAAGATTCATCAATTGATAATATACTTACAATAAATAAATGGCTATGATAAATGTTAATCATTAATAAGATTTGCCCAAATTTTATTTTTATTTATATTAAGAAAAAAAAAAAAAGTTTTTCCTAGAATGCAATAATAAAATTAGATAATTATTACAATTAAATATGGTGATTAGAATGATGTGAGTTTTATTAGAAAATAAACTTTCACTTTAACAAGTAAAAACATTGTTCTTACAGTGTGATTATTAAAAAGATTAGATGACAATAATGATGATGATAATGATGATGATGAAAGAGATAAAAATAGATTCGGATGAATAATAAAATAAATTTCACGACTAAATGACAACTTCAATGATGATGATGATGATGATGATGATGACGGCGAGGTACTTTCTCATAAAAAATAAACAAATGAATCTTTTTTTAAGTATACTCCAAATGAATGTCAGTTCGTTACTATTATGCTCAACTACCAATTAGTCTCAGTACGTATATTCTAGGAAGTTAGATAAGTAAAGAAATCAGGAAAGGGCGTGGTGAATGATAATATGGTGAGTCCGTAAACGATTTGTTGAAGTTTCGAGTTGACGAGGACGAGGACTCGCGTGCTAGCCGTTGTTTGCTATCTTGTTACGGAAAAGTCAGATACACTAATTGGAAAAATTTGATTAACGAGCTAGGAAGAGGGGGGGGGGTATATTGGGTGTGTTATCCATCGATGCTAACAATATGATATTTTTTTTTTTCTTTTCTTTTCTTTATTTTCCACATTTCTAATGATTTATTTTTAATAAATGTATTTTATATTTTATTGTGTGAAAAATATTATTCAATAAATGTTCTTTAGAAATTGTTCTATTTAAAATGAAGAACAAATGATTTAATTATTTGATCAAAATGACGTTTAATATTTTATTGATGTGAATACAGAGGGATAGGAAAGAAAATAAAAATAGATTTCGAATGTATAGAAGATTAAATAATGAAATGAATTTTTGTATGTGTGTGTAAAAACATACCAAGTATCACGGTAGTTCTCCCAAGAAGGAGAATTGTGTTTAACCGACATAAATAAAGTAATGTTTCCCTAATTACTGATCTCGTTGAACGAAGTCAAGGAGCAAGAGTAATTTAATCTCCCTAACCGTGCCAGGGACGCAATCTTCGTCTTAGCTTAAGGGGCTTGGTACAAATGAAAACATCATTCGACTCAAACAACTCTGAATATCTCGTCTTGGCTGTAATTACTCTTACGAATAGATGAAAACCTTTAACGTCGTTAATAATATTCAAAATGAAAACATTAATATATCAAATTATTTATCGGATTGCTTAGCAAAATTTCTATTCATTTTCAACGTGTTCGAATTTTCAACAGTTTAGTGATAACCCACCTGAAAACTTCTTGGATCATTCAATATAAATAAATAGAAATTTAAGAATATAATGTGTTTTATAATTAATCAAAATAAATTTTCGAATTTTCGAAATTTTCTAGGATGATAATGAAAATAAATTAAACATATTTATTTAATTTTTTTAATAACGAGATTTCAAAATATGTCTGATTTATTTAACCGAATATGAACTTAACAGGATTTTGTGAACCCGTGACCTAGCATGCTTTAGAAATTCACGAAGAAAAACCGGTTTAACAGAGATTCGACTAAATTATTTATGCGAGTATTTAAATATAGGAGAAAGTTTCCGGTCTCGCTGGACCTAAAAAATGTCTTCCATCCGAATGCGGAGTCTCTATATCAAAAATCATTAAAAAACAAAAAAAGTTCATAAATGTTTGCCATTTAAAGGATTATCAAACAATTATGTGAGTTTATAGTAAAAATTTGATTGCTGCGAATAGTAATTTTGTCTTTTTTAAATATTCAAAATTGTTTATTCATTTACGTTTTATTACTTACGTTTTATTCATTTTGTGAAAATTATATTATTATGAATATGTTTGGATAAAATAATTATTCCTTTATGCATATATAATTGGAAAATATCATTGAAAAATACGATAAAGTATCTCTTAAAGAGAAGATTTTCTTAAATATTTCAAATAACTTACGCGTGTAAAATAATTTTCGTAATAATTATTTCACGTACTCGTAAGAAAAGTTTTCCCTTATAAAATCAAATTATATTTCTCAAAATAATTCATAATATTTGAGAAGATATTCTCTCGATTGAAATATCAATATAAGCAAAACTGAAGGAATTCAAGTGAATGAACTTTAGAAGAAAATGAGTTGATAGGAGAGGAGAGGAGAGGAGAGGAGAGGAGAGGAGAAGATTGAAACGAGGTCGGTTCAATATGGTACATATTTACATACCAGTAGAACTAAATGTGAAATGAGCTAGAGCATAATTTCAACGGTCACGGAATACTACTGTATTACCCTGACAACAACAACAAATTTAAAAAACAAAAGTAACAAAGAAAGACAAAACGAAATCTCGACTAGAAAATGAATAGGTTAAATACACACGCATCATCGTGACCGTTCAAATGCACGTGCATGTGTGTGTGTGTGTGTGTATTAAAAGGGGTGTTAAATGGGTTGATTATTGGAAAAGGCAAGTCTGCAAAAAGACAATAAACCGGACCAGTCATGGTAGGCGTCACACGATAGACGTTTTGTTTTGTTGTTTCTAACTCTTTCCTCATAGTTACACACGCGACACACACACACGGAACGCAGATAATCGGATAAAAAGAGATAGAGATACAATAATTATATATATATATATATATATACGTGTAGAGGGGATAATTAGAGAAAAAATTGTATATGTAATTAAAAAAACAAGTTTCTTACGTTTTCATAAGATTTTCAATCGTAATTTAATCGTAGTTTTGTTTCACTTGCAATAATTTAAAAATACCCCTCCTCCCCCTACCGTATTCCAAACACAACATAAAATGAAATACATTTTACAGATTGACCGAAACTTTCTGAACATTCTATAGAATTCCCGTAACTTTTTTTCCATTGTTTCGGACATTTTATAAAATATCGTTTGCAAACGGATATTTCCATAGAATTCATGTATATCCACATATATGTGTGTGTCTGTATATTTATACACATTCAGGGGACTAACACACATACATAGTAAAAACATAAACGTGCGAGGACAGACAATACGAGTTGGTCACATGCACTTGGTGAAAGTTATGCAAACCTGGAAAATTCTAATGACAAGGTTCATGCGCAATTTCCGGGCCACCTACGATACACATTAATCTTCTCTCTCTCTCTCTCTCTCTCTCTCTCTCTCTGTCCGTTTCACCATTACAATTAATAATTTTCCTAGCTAGCACATATATGTGCACTGAACATTGATTTTATATTAACCATAAACGCGATTACGTTGAGGTTACCATCATCCTGCAATGGACGCCGATGAAATGAAAAAGCTGACGTATTAAATAATCCTCTTATTAATTCTTAAATTATCATTTATATTCTTTTTAATTCTCTCCCATGGCTTTTGTTCTACATTGAAATTTCCTTTCTCTTTTGTATATATTAAATACAACGTTTTAGGATTATTTTTCGCTTCAACGTTTCGTGAAAAAAAAAAAAAAAAAAAAGCTAAGACCTCATAGAATCCTTTTGAAAATTTGGATAATAAAAAAAGATTAATTTACGTAATCAATCAATCAATTTATCTATCTATCTATTCTGTCATTATTCGCAAAGAATAATTTTTTTAAGACTTTAAAACGGATGATGACTGGTAAGAAATATTAATTTGTTATGGTACAATTAAAACGTTCGATGTTTTTCTACTTTTCCTCCTTGTTTTTTCCTTTATTTCCGTATAATATTTCGAGAAGTAGAAAGTTTAATTATTTATAAACGAAATATTTTTCCTCCCCCCCCCCCTCCAAGTAACTCTATTATCTTTCCGGGTCATAGGTTCAACGTCATCGATCTATATAATAATACATACAAAAAAAATCAATCGTCTCGGTCGGTAAAAATGGAGAGACGAAGAAAGATGGATTATATTTTTCTGTCACTCGCAAAAAGGTTGGCTCCAAGTCAACGACAATTTTAGCTGTTTCCAAGCACGCTATTTCTCTCTCTCTCTCTCACTCTCACGAAACAGATTTTCTCTTTTGATATTAAAATAGAACCGTTTCGTTTCTTACTTCGTAACTTGAAATTTAGTATTAACGCCATTTGACGCTTAAACTAAAATATTTTAAATAGAAATTATAATAATCATGATGATGATGATGATTATGGTGACGATAATAACAAGTTGATATATTGAAATACTTTCGCATTACGTTCTTTCAGATCAATGATTGAAAAGATAAAATGAAATTTGATTAAACATTAAAAATTCGTTTTGTTTTTCTTTCTTTTCTTTTTTAACGTCAATTTTTCTTATTTTCTCTTATTATTTGAAATTCTGAATACACAGGAGACATCATATATATATTATATTATAAGATAGTAAATGAAAGCGGGGACGTAACCGTCGGAACGAAATTTTTCCTTTGTAAGAAACGTTCTCTTCCTTCACGGAAATATTAACTTGTTCGATGAAAAGAATAAAATAAAGATAAAGATAAAGATAATATAAGGTAAAAAAGAAAGAAAGAAAGAAAGGAAGGAAGAAAGAAATAGAAAAAGAAAAATCACGTTTCCTTCATGAACAATGTGTACGAATAGTTAAATAGATAAAATAAGTATTATATTATTATAGAACTTTGATTATAAAGTTCCTTTTGTGTGTATATGTTTGTTTTATTATGTATACTATTATATATTCGTGAAAACTTGAACATTTTCAAAAGAAAAAGGAAATGAGACTAGGACTGTTACAAAATTTCAGCTCAATTAAAACTGAATTAATAAGTATCACTTGTTTAATATTGTAGTAAAAAGTAAATTGAATTAAAAAAAACTAGAATTTGATGGCTAGGAAAACTAGGGGACGATTTGATCATTACTATCTTAAAAAGGATTATTTTCCAATAATTAATTTGTAATTTAAGGGGGTGGGGGTTAAATAAGTGTAGAGACTTGAAAAAAATCAATTTTCTTGTTTGTTTTAATAAAAAATATACTCGTAAAATTTCAAGTCAAAAATCCAAGTCGAGTAAAAAGATACAAATATAAAAGACAATAGTATTTATATATATATATATATATATATATATGTGAAAATATAATTTTTGGAATAATTTGTTTTCTTTTCTTCTTTTTTTTCGAATATAATAAAAGAAAAAAAAAGATTTTGGAAGGAAGAGAAGAAAACGCCTACTTCACTTTCTGCTCTATTATGCACTTCCTACCAAGTCACAATGGCCGTTAGGATGTATCCACGTTGTAAAAGAATGGTTCCCACAGCATTTATCTTCTTTGTTCGTGAATCTCCGGTAGTATTACTATCTATATATATAGGTGTATTACCTTCGTAAAATGCCGTGCGATTTTATTCTTAAACCTCGGCAATGATTTTTCTTTTTATATTTTTTCTTTTATCTTCAACGTGTTTCGTCATTACAATAATACAAACCTAACGATTTCTAGTTCGTGTGTAGTGTCACGTTCAAATTCGTCAATACTTTTTTACGATTCCACGCGTTAACATTGGAAAGAGAAAAAGAAAAAAAGAAAAAGAGAGAGAGAAAAGGGGAAAACACTTTGATTATCGGTTTAGAATTGACACGAATTATGATGAGAAAGTTACTGATTTTTATCTTTTCTATCATTTATCCGAGAAAAATACTTCTATTTATTATAGTCTTTCAAGTTGTAACATATATATATATATATATATATATATGTATATTAGTCATGCATAAAATTACAAAAATGAATCAATAGAAAATATTTTTATACCCATTAAATATTTAATTTTTTTGATTAAGAAAAAACTGCCGAACACAGTCAATGATTATAGTACCATATGATTTCGCAAATAATCAAATCTGCATAATCAACATAAGCATACAATCTATCTCCCACGAAAAACAAATATCGTATAAAAGTAAGAAATAGTGGGCGAGATAAGATGATTGCGTTAATAATCGACTAAGTTATTGGGTAATGGGAATAAGAAAAAAAACAGGGAGGGGAGGAATATAATTCGCTAGGTGTAGGTAAGCTTCTTGAAACGTAATTTTCGAAAGCGTACGAAGAAGCGAAGCGTTACTACACACCTTGTAGAATAGAATAACGTTAGAGAAGCGTGCTGAGCTGTAAACTCATGTATATTACACACGTACATATATACACATGAGTAAGAATAAACTTATACGTATTCCATAAAGAGCTAAAACAATTACAGGCTAGGTCAAAAGTTTTCTTTAAAAATAAAATTTCATAAAACAATGACCTCCTTTATTTATTTATTTCCCAAATTTTTCTATCAAATTATATTATTATTTTTAAATGCGAACAATAGAAAATATTGATTTGAAATGTTTGAAAAATAATAGTAATTGATCATTATAAATTGTTCATCAAATTTCAAATCGTTTAATAAATTTTGATCCGGCCTGTATTTTAATATGTATGAAACTGTACAATGTAAACACATATTCCATAAATTTATCCTATTATATATGTATATATATGTATAAAAGTATGGGTGTATAATTTACGTTAGATTGTTGAGAGAGTTGGGAGGGGTAGGGGAAACGTCCTTGTCTATAATAGCGCAATATCTACCAACTGACCTAGTCAAAGCGTACCATTCACCGATCTGATTATCTATAGTTAAGATTATGGGGGGCATTCATGAGCCATGGATCTCTTCTCTCTTCTTCATTTCTTTATATGCATCAGCAATATATATTTGCGAATGTGTGTATTTATTTATCGTATCTAAATAATTGTTCGATTTAATGTATTATTATTTTTAAAATAATATTGAATAAAATTGAGTCAATGATATTAAATATTTAGAAAAATGTCATTTAACTTTTAACGAGAATTAACAATATAGAAAATTCTTATGTATTGTACTGTATACGAAATGTAAAATGAATATAGATGACGAGTAAAACAGTGTGTGTGACAAAGGTTCCGAGTATGATTGAACGTTTTGAAATGCAACAGATTAATGAATGCACAATTAAAGTCATGCAAAGAACGTTTAAAAACAAACGATAGAAAGAGACGGAGAGAGAATTGTCTTTGATGTATACACGCACACACATATCTATACTAACGCGTATCTAAGAATTTTGAATGAAATTTGGTGACACGTTTACAATAAATCCAGATATTCTATATATTTCGTTACAGGGTCGTATTTGCAATAGAAAAATATTAATAATACAAATTAGAAGGGTCTTACTTTTCTTCATTTCAATTAGAATTTTATTTTCAATTTTTAATTTAATTTTTTAAATATAATAAATATTAGATCTGTTTTTGTTCCTAGTTTTTAATTTATAGAATAATAATAAATGTTAAATTATTAAATCTTTTTTTTAATATCATTTTGTATTATTCGGTAAAATTCATTAGTAAAATAATTCATTTTTGTAATATTTTTGTTATGCATATAATATGTATATACAATGTTGTATTATATTCTGACAACTTTTATTTAATACAAATCAAAGAAGAAGATTTTCTTGAAAACTACTATTTATATACTACAATGTTTGTATGTGTGTGTGTGTGTAAATGAATTCTCTCGGTGACCTGGAAAATATTGTAACCTATGTGTTTTTGAATATGTATGCGCCCATATGTGTATCGATCGTGCTATAGTTAAAACATCTTTTTGTTTGTATGTGTTTGTGGACGTCTGTTCATTGAACCGTGTGTGAGATTATATGTATGTGTGGATCATGATATAATTGAAACTTATGTATAATTACATGTATGCTGCCGTATGGATCATGTTATTGTTGAAATATATATATGTGTGTGTGTGTATTGTGCTGTTCAGCAACCTAAATTTGTAAAAATGCAATGCCAGCAAATTTGCTCGGCAATATCTGAAGCCAAGAAACCGATAATCGATTTTTATCCACTATTTTATTTTATTTTATTTTATTTTTTTTTTTTTTTTTTTTTTTTTTTTTTTTTTTTTTTTTTTTTTTTTCATTTATTTTATGTTTCCTCGTCGACAAATAAATATTATTTTTTAAAAACTAGCATAGTCAAGGTTTTCTCGTAAAATAAAGGAAATATTAGAGTAGTTACGAGTGTGTTAATGCCGTACATAATTAGGCACGCTAGAACCACTCTATACGTTCTAACTTTACACCCATGCTTTTCCCATGAAATTATATTCGCACACGTAATACATTTCGGGAAGTAAAAATTACGTCGCGTCTCGTCTATGACTTCGAAAGTTACAAATTAAAACACGAAATACGTGTTTTTAACAATTACCTACAATAATTAATTTCATTTGTAAATTTTTTACACGAAGATCTATTAATTATCGATCGATTAAGATCGAGAAATTAATTAGAATTTTATTTCGAATTAAATTACATTGATAGTCTGTAAATTTAACGTAATTCTTTTTTACATGTTAATTACCTCGTATAAAAAGAAAAAAAGCTAATAACAATATAAATAGAATTTTAATAAAAATACGCGGATGGTTTTTAAAAAAATGTTGAGTTGCCTAACAAACTGACTTTTATTTAAGACAAAAATTAAATTATTTTTTTTTCGTCAAAGCTCAAAACTTCTCAACCTACCCATTAATTTATATATAAATAGAACAAATATATATGTTAAAAGCTATTACAATAGAATTATACTTGTTGTTTAAATGAATATAGAAATATTTCGTGTTAAAATACGGGAGTTGTTTTTCCAACGAGTATATTTAATTGATAGTTGAACTATAGTATGTCGAATGGAAAATGGCTACTGACTAGTCACTTGTGCTAAAATAAACTGCACTAGGAGAGTTCTATGTTCTAAACGAGTACTGTTCATGTAATCCAAAGCCACATATTACAGATATGTGTCGAGCTTTCATCCACAAACTCGCATAAATTATTCGCATTACGTTCGTACAGTTCATCGTAAACCGAAATAACTATTACCACTGTCAACTATCTATATACGATAAGTATAGATATATTATAAATATTTTAAATAAATAGATTATATTAAATTCAATTGTTATTCATACCTAAAATTACAAAAATTTGATATACATAAATTAATATTTAATAATAATAATAATAATAATTGTATGTAACATTATATTATTATTTATTAAAATAATTAAGTAAATATTAAATATATAAATGTAACAAATTATGCGTTTTATCAAATGTTTTGTTAAATCGTTAATTTGTTGTTTATCGTTTCAATTAAAACTTACCTATAATAATTTTTACGACGAAAAATAATTGAAGGACAAATGACATCTTGAAGAAATGTTTCGCACGTGAGCACTTTCGTAGAATAAAGTTTAGACATATTTTGAGAATTTGTATCAGACCGTGTGTGTGATCATCGATCATTCGTAATGATACTGTTATTTAATGATTAGATTGTACGCGATTGATTGTTTCCGACTAGATGAGAAACATCTTTCAGAAAGAAAATCATTCGATTTCGTTATCTTATCTGAAAAATGTCGTCACGATGTTGGATACATTTTTATGCGTTACGAACGAACGTGTATATATATATATATATATAATTATTGTATCTCT
>NW_014569886.1:71068-85940 GCF_001313835.1 Polistes canadensis
AAAAAAAAAAAAAAAAAAAAAAAAAAAAAAAAAGAAAAAGAGGATGAATACTCAAGTGAAAAACAAGTTTTCAATTTTGCTGCACTCGCGCCGAACAGAAATATATTTGTTATCACCTTTCATTTATTTTTTGACACCAATCTCTCACGTGATAATATAATTTATGATTTGTTCATTTAAATTTGTTTGCTCGTTCTTCGAACGAAATGTTTCTTTAAATTTCGCTTTTAATTATCATTTATACATTAACATTGTTGAATTGAATTCATTTATTTATTATTAACACGTTGAAATGTTATTTGAGAAGCATTCAACGTATAATATAACAATTCACGATTAGAATTATTGACATTATTAATTTTTTCTTTAATTTACATTATCTGAGATTCCCCAGTATCGAATAAGAAATTAAATTTGTGCGTAAAAAAAAAATTCTACGAGATACGTATTGTGCAATTGATATTAATTGATAAAATATATAAATAAAGAGATTAAATTCATTTTAATTGGTATCCACGCGTAATATATTTTATCATCGTATATTTAATAAAAAAAAAAAAACCATGCAAAATAAAATCAAAAGTAACGCGATGCACCGCGAGATTAATTATCAAATGGGCCGAACACTTATTAATCTGGAAATACGCCCACAATATCATTTCGACGCCTCTCGTTTAACTAAACGAAACGAAAAAACAAACTTATCAATGAATTATTTTAAACTATAACGTTAACTATTACTTAACTTATAGAGAAGACAACAGTGTTGCATTGTCATTCGATACGAATGTACGTTTTCCGTGAAACTTTGATTTCATTCAATGTACACAGTTGTTGATTTAAATAAAATCAATAAAAAGAGAAATAGAAAGGAGCTAGTATATCCGGATGTTTATTGTAAAGTATCGTCTAGTCAAAACGTGTCAAGATTATTAAACAAATAACATGTAAACTAGGACAGAAAAGTTTTGTAAACGTGTTATACATTAATATCGAATATTCTACTAAAAAGAAAAAAGAAAAAGAGAGGGTAAAAATATATAAAGAGCATGTGTTACGTTTAAATTCGGTATTTGGAAATTGTGAAAAATAAATTTGACTTACTTGAACAACGCGCAAAGGAAGAATCTTGGTAACAATAAATTTGATGGTAAAGAAAAAGAACACAAAGGAAGAATTGTATCTTCTTGACGCGTTTACGATTACGAGTCGCGAGATTAAATGATGATCCAGGTGTACATCAAATTAATTTCAATGAAACCACGATAACGATAGATGCACTATTTTTTGTATTTTTTTTTTATTTCGTTCTTGTTAGATCATTCAATTTTTCTTAGAACTCGCACACACATAGAACTATACTTTGATTTGATTTTAATTGATTTCAAGCTAAGAAAAAAGTATTAATAAAATGATAATAATATGCACTACGAACTTCGATACATCATACACTCTTGCTTGTTCCGTGCTTTGAGGAAAATAAAGTTTTGCAGTCAGAGACGACAAGAGGCGACATATAACGGCGCGTATCTGCACCATCAAAATTGTATGGTCTATCGTATTCGTACGAGGGTGTACTGGTGTGTACAAGTTAAAGCTATAAAGCCCTACCACGATCGATATTAACGGTATGGGACCCCTCTCTTTTGCCATGTGAATTCATTCGGCACAAGTGAGTACAAAAAAAGGATGGAAGACAACAAGTAGTATATTCGATACATACTGAGAAAAAAAATTAATTCAACAACAATTAACATTTTTATTTCATTTATACTTATTTATTTGTACTTGGGTTTTTCAAATGAAAAAACAAAACAATAAAATAAAAATATCATTATTAAATATAATATATATTTTCTACACACGAATTCACAAAGAATGAATAATTTTTTATTGGAATTATTATATTCATTATTCTCATAAATATTATAATCGCAGAAACGATTCAATAGAAATAACAATATGAATTTTTTATACTAATTATTTCTTCAATTTTATGTTAATGTTAAATAATAATAATGATAACAATTAATTTATTATAAATATGATAAAAGACACCCACACATACACACACACACACACACACACACACACACACACAAACGCATGTATATTATTTCCACTTATATTGTCAAGGATACAAAATGAGCATCATAGAAACGAATAATTAAGACACATTCGTACTCCCCGAGCTGAGTCATTCGATGAAAATTGGCTCGAACGTAGTGCGATAGTAAAAGGTTCCATTTAGTTGAACGTTAGGGGTGAAGGGGAAAGTCATGGTGAATGATTCAGAAGGGTGAAATAAAGGGAAAGAGGAAGGGCCTCGATGAAGGTACACGGCTAAAAATCAATAACGTTCCCACTTTCCTTTTCGTTTATTTTTATTCTTCCTGGTAATGTCAGTTCTTTTGAAAATTTCTAAAGAGAACATCTTGTCTAGGTAGTTGAAAGTTTTCTAATTGGATTTGGGACAACGAAACGATGCCAAAATCATACGAGAAATGCATACGAAAGATAACCCGAGACATCAATTTATTTTACGATTATATACACACATATATACATATACAGACAAACATTAAATTCGTATATTTCTTTTTGATTAGTGTATTGTATTATTAATGTATATTATATATGTACGTGTATAGATATATGTATTAATACTAATCCAAAGCCTACCTGACATTGGCCCTTTTCCATGAAACCCAATTTGCTTTGTTATTCAACTCCTAGAAACTCGGTTTTTAGAACTGGCAATGATTCAAGTTTACGTTCCGATTCAAGATACGTGATGACATTGCCACGTTCTTTCTTTTACTTTTATTTCTTTTTTTTTTTTTGTATCCAAGTAATTTAACCTCTCCTTCAACTCCATTTTATAAATCCTATTTATATCAATCTTTATAAAAAAAAAAAAAAACATTTGCAGAGAAATTTCTTTGATACCAAATAATATTTTAACAGAATAATATTAATGAGAAATGACATTTATAAATTAATATTTTTTTTCCAAAAACTGTAGAATTAAAAAGTAATCGTATAATTGATTAGAAATTGATGCTCTATTCTACACATATATATATATATATATATACGAATCATTAATAAATAATATTTAAATGGCGTGACCTTAATCGACGAATATAATCGATGATCTGTGTCATTAAAATACGATAAAGAAATAAAAATAATCCTAATCCGTTTTAATGGAGAACGAAAGTTTCTAATGGAAGAAACAAAAAAAAAAAAGAAAAAAAAGAAAGAAAGAAGAGAGAAAATAAAATAACGAAGGAAAGTAAACACGTTAGTGTGTGCGAGTAAGAAAGAGAGAAGAAAGGTGAAAGGTAAAAAGGGGCAGCATGTTTGCATTTCACTTCCTCGAAGAGATAATACATATTAGATCTTCGTTAGAAAGGTCTAATGATTGTTGTTGTTTAAATAAACAATATTATTAATTTATTTGATTTTTATTTTTGACGGGTCACGTGGTGGTGGTGGGTGAGTTATTTCAATCGGTTCCTTATAGAAAATAGTAGAAAACACAAAGACAGAGAAAAAGGGAGGAATCTAAGGGAGGAATCTAAGGGATAAGGGAGAGGAGTTGTGTTGACGAGGGGTGACAATGCAATACACCCCTCTGTGCGCACGCCATCAATCGATAATAGTCTCGCACGTGCGATTTCAGGGTACGTCGAGCGTGTGTTTTGTGGTCCTACAAGGGAATCCACCCCCCCCCCGCCCCATTCCCTTGCTGATGTTGCCCTTCGAGATCTGCAAAACTTCCTTCTTTACCTTTTCAAGGCCGTTTATCATCACTCCGAATATCTTTCCCTTTCTTTTACCTATTTTTTTTATAAGCATAAGTATACCCTACGATGTGCACTTTGTTTCTTTCCTTTGCGAAAGATTCATCGTCATTTGTTTTTTTCTTCTTTTATTTTTTATCGTTATTACCATTTCATGAGCGTTAAATAAATATGTCCAGCGTGCACCATAGGTATTTTTTCCTTAATGAAAAGTTTAACGTGTTACATAGGTGATCTTCTTAATGTTTTATTTTTCATTATTATTTGACAATTATTATGGCATTTCTTTAATTTTCTTATGTCTTTTAGAATACTTGTATAATTATTTTTAATTCTGTATATTTTTCTATTGTTTTTTTATTTTATTTTAAGCATAATTCCAAATGTCAATAATAAATCCGATAAAATCAATGTAAAAATAGATGAAATTCGATCGTAAAAAAAAAAAAAAGAAAGAAAGAAAAAAAGAATCGGGTAGATTTACGTGACATTAGAGAATAAACTAAAAAGAATGATCGCGTGCACGGAGATTAGCTTACCTGCACAATTACACGCTTTACGAGTAAACGCACGTTACGCGAAAACGGAACGAGTTCGGTACGTGATAATGTCTGGAGAAAAAGAAAAAGACAAAAATACAAATGCGATTGTGTTGGGTTGGTACTCCTTTGGTTTATGTCTCTTAATGCTTTCTCGTATAAATAAACCCCTTTAAAAATATATATATGTATAGCATATATGACGTTCTTCGATGTTCACAATTATTTCGTAAGAAGACGTACGTGATGATTAAAAAAATCAAATAAAATAAATAAAAAAACATTGGAGTCTCGCATTTTGTACATTTTTCGTTAGGTTCCACGAGATATGTATAAAAATAATTGATAAGTATTTAGTAATTAAATAATAATTCTACACTATTTATCATTAATTTGTAAAATAAAAAAAACGTACTAAGACAATTTGACCATAAAAAAAAAGAAACATTGACCATAATTAATAAATATATAAATATTATATAATAAAGAAATAGAACTTCGTTCTTTTGAATGTCCAAATTCCCTGAGATACCTATTTATTAATAATTTTATTTTTGTACGAGAGAAACAACTAAATTGAATTGATCATAATTTTCTGTTTGCATCGCAGTATTGATCAATCTCGATTAATTTAATAAATTAAATATATTTGCGAATTTGAAATGATATTTGACTGGAAAGTAAGTCAAAAAAAAAAAAAAACGAATAGAGAATTTGTTGGACAGTTAATGACAGGTGTAAAATATGTAGGTTGAATAGGTTTGAAAGGAAAGGAAGACATATGTTATAATAGAAGATAGAAATTTCAGTGAAATAAAGGATACGTGATAAAGGGGGTGGGGAGTTTGTTGGTTGGACTAGCAAACAGATTGCTGCTGCTTATGTGTGTGTGTGTGTGGTAGTCAATTCCTAAGAAAAGTTCATGGTATCTCTGTGGGCTACCCACGCCACCACGATGCTAAAAACACTCGATATATCTACACGAATGCAAGTATATATATATATATATATATATATATATATATATATATATATGTTATGTATGCATGTATGTGTATTTGTGCTCGCTCGAGCGTTTGTGGGTTACACTCAACCCACGTAAGTAAAGTCGCCTTCTTCGGCCATTCTAAGCCACAAGGCATCTCCTACACATAACTATACTCACAAACGTAACTTTACTTCTACATACCGGGTGTCTATTTTCTTTAATCAAAACTAAAAACCTTTAATCGATTGTTCGAGGGGTAATGAACGATTTGATAATTACTGATAATTGTTAATTCATTACTTTCTTTTTAATCAAATTTCTATCAATTGCATTTTGCCATATATCGAAAAACGTTTGATAAATACGTTGAACAATAATAATTGTAGTTAAACGAGAGTACAAAAAATATGACAAACATATCAAAAGAATACGTTGGAGAAATTGATTTTCATTTTACCGTGATATTTTTTTAATTAATTCTTAGTTTTGCTTTGTACAAATATTACGGTTTGTTTCAAAATTACTTTGTACTCGAAAATCAGAGTCAAACAATAGCAAAATAACACAAACATCACAGTCGAATGAATTTCATTAACTTGATTCGTTTTTTTTTTTTTTTGTTGCTTTTCTTCTATTATAATATGTATAATATCACAAAATCCAACAAGCGGAAATAAAAGTAGAATTTCATAAAGGATGCCATACCCTTTCTACGTGAAAATAAAAAAGGTAAATTAACGAAACGAATATTACCTATTCTATACATACATACATACAATACATACATGCATGTGTATGTTTGTTTATTGTGTACGCATGAATAGAGTGCATTCTGGAACGGTTACGTTTGCACGTATGAATTTACCTATGGGTGCACGACCTTTCTTTCATTCGACTAAAGTTTTGCATTCCAACCGCGAGATCGCTCCACTATTCAGAAACACATTGCAAGCGTCCATATTGTCGGTATCACTCCCTCTCACATTTTCCCTTTAATTATTTATTTATTTATTTAGAGAAATAAATGTTGCAGAAAATATTTTTATATTTCATATTAATTTATAATACAATTTCAGTTGTGTCTAATTAGTACATTGCTTTTACTTGCTTGAACACAATAATTGCATTTTTTTCCTTATTATTTAATTATTTAGAAAATAAATATTACAAATATTATTTTTTTAACATTGATTAATAATAATAATACATTTTCTATAATAATTATAAATATTATATTAATTTATTAATATCAAAAGTATATTTCTGATTGTAAACTCACAATTTTAATGTGCTATCGTTTTTATTTATTATATTAAAAGATTTATAATATGTAATAGAAAAAGGAAGAGTTAAATAAATAAGTAGAAAAACTATTTCCTTGTCTGATAAATAATCCGATAAAAGTGTGTGTGTGTGTGTGTGTGTGCTTTTTCATACTGCTCGATTATCAAAGATTACACTTTTCTCTGTTTTTCCGAGTCGATTATGCTGCGAAGTAATTCATTGTTTGCATTCGAGAATAGAGTAAAAAAGTAAAGTATAAAGGGATGATGAAAAAAAGAAAAGAATGAAAAAGAATGTGAGAGAAAAGATAGATCGCGGAAACTCTCCCCCCCTTTTTTTCCTTTTTCTTTTTCTTTTTCTATTTTTTTCCATTTACAATCACATCCCCGGGTTTTAAAACGCGCGAAGAAAATTATCAGCGTGATAATAGAGTGTTGTATGGGGAGAGTGAGAAAATCAAAATTGAACTTCGAGCATTATTTTCATTCTTTTCTTCATTTTCTTCATCTCTATGGTGTCATATTACTCGAAAGAATTGCAAATAATATCGTAGTCATAATTATGTGTATTCTTATTTCTGTATATTTTTTATTTTAATTAACAATAAAAGAAAGGTCTCTCTATAATTCGTAAAATCGAATTACATAGTGTTATTAATAATGTTAATTAATAATACATGCGTTAAAATAATAAGATATTTTTTTTTTAAATAGTATCCAACGTTAATATTCATACAATTGATTTATAAACTTTTTTAATCCACACCAAGAATAAAATAACAAACGCATAAGCTTTGTTTTATTTTTATATGGTCTTAGAAATAATAAAATTTTCATTTATAAAAATCTTTTAATTTTAAACTACAAACATTAAATGATATTCATACATGTGAAGAAATTTTTCAGAAGGAAATGAAAGTAAAAGAGCACAAGTAAAATGTGTTCTAGAAAAGACCTTGATTTATTCTATCGACAAACCTACTCAAGCATTTGGAATCCTTCGTGAAGGTACAGGTGTTGCTCTTTCAATATCACTCTCTTTCTATCGAGTAGATAAAAGAAAAAAGAAAAAAAAAAATAAGAAAAAAAATCGATATAAAGAGAACAGAGACGACATTACATTAGATTATTATTATCATGTTCCCAATAATCTTCATTATCGATATTCAATGTTCTTTCTTGCTACCTAAAAGAATATTATTATCATTATTATTACTAATACGTGCAAGAAAATTAACAGTCGTTGGATCTATCGCGTTTCTCTTTAAATAAAGTTTTACGTAGAATTAATAAAATGTTCGAGATTTTTTAAATTCGATGAAGGTTACATTGCTGCTGATTCTGGAATGAAAATAATGATCCTTTTACTTTGATATTATGTTAGTCGAGAACTACCTACGCACGATTTGAAATCAACGTTGTAACACCTAGTAACAAAATCAAGAAAGAGATAGTAAATATACATATACTATTATATACATGTAAAATTCAATTAAAGTGATCTCGTAACTAAATTTTATTATAATTTCATGTATACGTATATAGAAAAATATAAAACAAAGTTATATATATGCAATCGATTTATTATTAAATTAAAATTAAAATAATTGTGATTTATAAAAATAACAAAATAATTAGTTATGTTTGTGTAAATGAATCATAGCAAGTTGATTAGGATACTTGTTCACTTGAAATATGATTTAATAGTATTCTAAAATAATAAATAATTAATTTTTGTTTATACAATGTATCTATAAGAATATCAAACAAATATCTGCATACATCTGTATATATATATGTACGTATATATGTGATATGTTAAATTGTATCATAGTGGTCTGACCAGACTCTTTGTATCTCACTTGAAGTCACCGATCATGCTTCATTTCTCCCAAGTGAGTTTCCATTCTCTATGATTATAGTGTATTCATATCGTACGACCATAGATAAATGACATTTAAAACGATCTTTATGAAGATAAAAAAAAAAAAACGTAAAAAATAAATTGTATTAATTAAAAATCAAATATTGTTTCATACATATAGAAGAATATTTTTCTACTTTATAATTATAATTTAGTAAAAAAAAATGATGATTATTATTACTTGCTTTTCTTTTTTTTTATGTAAGACAGGAATTTTTATTATTTATCTCAGCACACATTTTTTGTAGTAAGTCTATCTGAAAATGATATAAAGTGAGAAGTATTTTACGAACTGTGTTACAATAATTTAACACTTTTGAAAAAGATCGTAATGTTATTAAAGAGCCTTTGAAGTGTACGTACACTTTGTATCATGCTGCACTGCAACCTAATAGGCTTTTCCGATAGTGAATGAAATATAGTCCTTCGGTTCATTAAAGGCATGTTCATAAAATAAAAAGAAAAAAAAAAAAAAGAAAAAAGGGGGAAAGCGTAAGAATATACTTTTTTTCTTTCCTCGTTTAAATAATTTTAAGTAAAACTAAGTTATATTTGTAAATGACCTACATTTTAAAATGGAAGTTGAAAGAAATAAAAGGAAAGAACTATCGATATATTGAAAGTCGGTTCTATTTTTAAGAAGAATACTTCTCTCTCCAGATACTCTTTTCTATTATTTAGGATGAAAAGATATGTTCTATTTTAAATACTGAATTTACCAATAAGTAACGTCAACGTAAGTAATTCTTTTCATTTGAAATATATACGAGGATGGGTTGAAAAGTTTTGCGCCTATTATTTCCTCCAAATTTTGACACTGCGTCGAAAGAAACTGTGTTAAGCTCAAAACTTTTCAACTAATTCATTTATTTAATTTTTATTCTCTTACACACATCTTTAGTAGAATTCTTTTATTTTATATTTAAATGTTTTAGGTATATATTGTACAAACAATAATTATAATTTATTCGTTATTTAAAATTTGTAATAATAATCGTGAAAAACAAAAAAAGAAGAGAAATAAAATTGAACAAATTTTTGAAACATACAAATCTAAGAGTAAGTATTGCATATTATAAATAAACGAAATAAGATGTGAAATCCCAGTTTTATCTGTAGCCACCTTTATTTTTTAACCTTTTGATCCTCAAAGCGCATCCACTCTCTCAGTCAGCTTTTTTTCGTGTCAATGGCGTTTCCCCGAGGAAGTCAAAGTCCAAGTATATAACTCCTAGGCTTACGTCTTTTTTTCGAAAAGCTTCTTAAAAAGAAGCTCGAGACAATTTTTTTTAACCAGAAATATTCTCTCCGCTTAGATATATACGAGCTTAACCCATATATTATCTACGTGGGTATATTTCTCAAATGTCTATATATATATATATATATATATATATATATGTATATGTATATGTATATGTATACGTATACATGTATATCAATGTACGGACAAAAAAGATTATCGGAAAATAGAATATATTTCAATCTGACGTCATTTTTGTTCTACTCGTTCTTTCATATTACGACATACTCTTATTATATTATTAATCTCATTTGTCGAATAATTGATTTATTTTATTTGATAATGTTATCGTCACAATTTCTATTCGTATCATTTTACAAAGAAAACAAATTCAAGTTTCGTTTATCTATTTTAACGAGTTCATTGTACTTTCAACGAAATTTTGAAAGTCCCCTTTTTAAAGAAATAAAATATTAGAAAATTTAAACGAATTAATGGATGACAATTAAAAAAAAAAAAAAGAGAAAAAGAAACAAATTAGAGTTCAAAAGATAGAAAGAATAAAAAGAGAGAAACGAGTAAGTAGAAATCCGGGTATCAACGAAATATGCTCCCCACACGACGAATACGTTTCTTCACGTATTCTGTGATTTCCATCACGTGTATATGTATGTGTTATTTAGGTGTGTCACAGTCATTATAATATAGAAACGCGTATATGTATATATGAAAGGATAAAGAGAAAATGCGTAGGCAAATTCTACCTAATATGCGTTTCAAAATTTAATCCATGAACGTAGAAAAAAAGAAAAACGATCAAGTTCTCAACGTGATGCATACATTAGTATCTATATATGACTATAAAAAAGAAATATTGGAAAAGAAAGAAAGAGAGAGAGAGAGAGAGAGAGAGAGAGAGAGAGAGAGAGAGAGAGAGAGGGAAATAGGGATGAAGAAGTGCATCATCGGACAGTGTATTTTTTCGCGGGTGAAAGATGAGAATGAGAAAAGCACGACGAACGTGAATCGTTATAGAGAAAAGTGGGAAACACGAGTGTTGACTATACCCTCCTACCTTCCTGATGTAAACAGGGTTGGGAGGGGTGGATGGGGTGGCGTCGAGACGAGTTTGCGCCGTCGTAACGCTTTCCTTTGTCCCTTTTTTCGTCAAATTTCACTCACTCGCGTGTTTTCCATCATTCTCTTTCTTTCTCTCTCTCGTCAGTCGTAGAGCCTGAACCACCCTCTTTTCCCCCCTCCTCCACCACCTCTTTTCACAGAAACGCGTTAGCCAGGCTTTTATTCGAAACGTTCAGGGCCAACGCTTAAAAAAGGATCTCCCTTTTTATTTCCCTACGAAGAAACCCTATTTTTGTTGTTCTTGTCTCTCTCTTTGATTCTCTTGATCTTTTTTCGATAGGTTGATTTCGTATACGTATCTACATGGGAGTAGGATACATAAGTATATATCCACCACCATAGACAGACACTATCGAGAATTTTCGATTAGATTCAACGAGTGACCGGAAAGCTATTCCTAGGATTATTTTCTGTCCAAGTGAAACTTCGTAAGTGCAATGCATCATTCGAATACTACAATTTCATCATTTTCTCTTTTCTTGTTCTTTCAATTTTATTTATCGAATATTTAGCTAGAGTATTTTTTTTATTATTGTCACTTGATTTTATTGGAACTTATTGGGAAAAGAAAAATGGGAAAGAAAGGAAGATGATGGCTAAAAGCAGAGGAGGAAGGTCAGTAAAGAACAAAACCCAAAGAGTATGAATTAGAGTAAGTAGGATAAGAGAAAGTGCAAGAAGTACTGAGATAGTGTGTTATGTTAAGGAATGAATGTAAATTAGGAAGAAAATGTAAACCAAGTCACTCCCCACATGGTTATAAACCTGGGACAAAAATAAAGAATATTATATATATATATTTATTTTTTTCTATAAGTTTAACAATTAATATTTATCAAATAGAATATCTATAAAACGTTATTAGAAAATAATAACTTCGTATAAATAATTAAATATAACAGATTGTTAATTTAATTAATTTGCATATAGGGAAAATAACAAAAACAAAAACAAAAAATTAGAATCTAATGAAAAAGCTTCTAATCTAAAAAGAAAACACAAGGATTAACAGTTAAATGAATATAAAAAAGGGAACGCGAAAGAATGAGATAAACGATCGCGATACCGAAATTCGAAGGAAACGGAGAAATAAAAGAAATAAAATGAAATTCGAACAATTAAAGGGTGAAGAACGATGATCGTGGCAAATATTTACGTTACTCTTTCTTTAGTATACTTAACTCAACGCAATACTTTTCAAACCCTTTTTATTCGAACTACTAACACATAAGAGGAGGAAGAACAACACGTGAGGAATATGGCGGCGGTCTCGTATCGTCTACGAAGACGAGGAGAAAAACAGGAAGGGTTCAACGTCAGGGGCCACGAACAAACCAACCAACCAACCAACCAACCAACCAACCAACCAACCAACCAACCAACCAACCAATGAACAAACGTCTACGAAGAAGACTTTGTTATACGAATGTTCCGTAGTGTACTTACACGTCCCAGGTAATGTCTACACGTTGTACATATGTAAGTATTTATACATAAATATATATATGTATATATATGTGTATTATGTGTGTGCATAAAAGCGTCGTGCGTGTCCTTATCCCACGATCATCCAGTGATTATGCAGTGGCGTCGACGCAAGAATAATAAGTCACGTCCGTCGTACCATTAAGTATACAAGAGGATGGGGGAGGGGGGTATATAAGTGAGAAAATTGTTGTTGACAACCTAAACCCCTGGTCTAAAAAAAGTAATTTTGAACTTTAAGACAAATAAGGAAAAAAAATAATAATATAGTAAAAAGAAAATAAAATACAAGTTAAAATAAGAATTTAAAAAAAAAAAAGAAATATATAGAAAGAATACGAAAAGAAATATCTAGGAGCTCGTAGTAGTAATACCTTTTGTAAATTTATTCAGCTAGGCCGGGTAAGTGTTTTTATATTCGTTGAGGAGAAACGATGGCCCTCGTGTTATCGTCGATGCACAAAATACGAGGTAGACGGAACACGCACGTGTGTATGTGTGTGTGTGTGTAAAACGAGTCTCCTTCTATATGTGAGTATTTTTCGTAATCGCACACGCGGATGAGAAAAAGAATGGAGAGAGGGAAATAGAAACGGAATAAAAAAAATAAAACCGAAGTAAAAAATAAAAAATTAAAAAAAAACACGGCGATCTAACCGGAATTTTTCAAAGGGAAATTACATTTCACGAGTTTTCGGTTCGGCTCGTTATTTTCGTAAAACGCAATACGATTTAAAAAAAAAACCCCACGAGTTAGGTGCGCCTCGTTCTGCAACGTGAACGAGACTCGTGCTATCTTTTGTTGATCCTAAGGACATTCCAAAAGGAAGGAATAGGAAGAGAGAGAGAGAGAGAGAGAGATAATAAACGAGTCGAGTTAATGGCAACACTAATTACAATTGAACAATATCTTTTCATTTTCAATAAAAAAAAAAAAAAGGTGACTTATGCAACTTTCAAAATAAACGTCTCAAATGTTAAGAGAAAAATAGATCACAAAATTTGTCACTCTTTCGAAATTAATTATAAAAAACGTTACTTATATATATCTCTATTATCTTTATCTACATTTTATCCGCATACGTTCAATTTTTATATATAATAATAATTTCAAGATTAAAGATTAAAATCGTTTGTTTTGTACACGCGTATACTTTCTTCATTTGTAATCGTTAATAAAATTAAACGTACAATATGGTCAAACGTAACAGGACAAGAATGATAGAAAAAAGATACGCGCAGATGCAACGAACAGAGAAAGAGAGAGAGAGAGAGAGAATAAAAACATATGGTGGTAACAGTCGAACATAATCGTGACTATTCGTTTCATGCACCCACGCGAGTCGTTTAAGAATCGACGAAGGAGCCACATCGTTTTCGTTAATTCTCGGAATTGAAAAGAGTGAAAGGTTACTGACCCTTAAAGAACAGGCACCGAACATCAAGACCAAACGAAAGAGAAAGAAAGAGAGAGAGAGAGAGAAGTAACCAAGTAAGAGGGATCGCATGTCCAGAGGTATTAAAGTGCGAGAGCATAATTACGAACGGCGACAAAGGGCCAGAAAGGAAGGGAAAGAGGGTAGGGGGAAGAGGGGGTTGGGGTGGAAAGGAAAACTGAACTCTGAGGAGGTGAACAAGGAAGAGGAACGGAGAAGGGCAGTTGCAAGCCAACATGGAGACTTTCCCTTTTATTCTCATGACCTTTTCCTTCGAGCTGTGGTTTAAACCCATGGGAGGGAGGAGGGGTGGTAACCTTAAAACCCAAAAGTAAGCACGAGACACCTATTATAGTAAAGTTAACACGAACAAACGTTAAATTCCTCCTCCGTGTACTTTGGTCCAAACTGATTTTCATCAACAGCAACGAACACCCTACTACTACTACTTTGCTATCGTTATTATTATTATTATCATTATCAGATGTTATTTACGTCATATTTGGTTACTCTCTGTCGTTATCTTATACTAGGATTAATTAGAATTGCTATGAGAGAGTATAGTACGCGATAATAAACGTATTGCACAAGATCTACTTTATTTTCTATTCCTGTGAAATGCAAATATGTGTGTTCTCTTGGAATGATATATATGTTGAATATGTTGTCGAGAGTACTAAAATATTATCTAATGATATTACTTAATATGAAAATATATTCTGAAATTCGACGATGTTATATTTTAATTTTATCCGTTCAAACGCGAATCTTTGTGTGTTAGTAGAAGATTCTTATTGTTTTTTTTATTTTTGGGCTTTTAATGTTAAAATATTATCGAGAAAGTTTTTTTATTTGTTTTTCTTTTAGATTTTATATAACCTAGCTGACAAAAATTTGTCTAAGAAATTAATTAAATTAATAAAATATAACAAGTATAATATATATATTATCTGAATATATTAATTTATTTATTTAACACATCATATATTATATTTATTTTTTACTTGATTAAGTAAGTGTCATTA
>NW_014569886.1:85995-121136 GCF_001313835.1 Polistes canadensis
TTTTTTTTTTTTTTACTTACAGCAAAACAATTTATTTGAAATATTATTATATTAATTATCAAATAATAATAGAGGAGAACTCATCGTGAACATGTTGAACAGGATGCACGTGCATGTGCAGCATCTATGCACGCGTGCACGTACGATAACATCGAACGAACCCGGCACGAGTCCTCCTCATAAGTATTTTCTTTGATTTTTTGTTCGTCCAACGAGTCGACGAATGAAGAGGAAGAACAAGAACAAGAAGAAAAAGAAGATATTGAGAGAGAAAAGAGATCGGAAAAAGACTCACAGCCTTTCGCTTTTAAGCCCTCTGCTTGTTGTCCATGGGGTCTCCGATCTAACTTTAGAACTAGACAACAGGACCACTTCCAGAGTATAAAACTGTAGTAGTACGACGAGAAACATCAAACCCTTGCAAAGGGCTAACTAAACTACTACTGATGGATTTTCTACGTAGTAAACTAAAATAAATTTAAATGCCCCTACTTGATCACATCATTTTATATTTATTTTCTATTCTAAAGTATTCATTTAATATAAGTTTCTATTCGTATTTTTAGTATACAGTTTAGTATATAGTTATGAAAACACTATTAAAATGAAAACAAAAAGTACACATGAGAAATAGGAAAAATATTGGAATTGACGAATGTCATAGATAATTATTTCTTTTTTTCTATTATTTTTTTGTAGTCAATACCATTCGTTAAAAGGTATAGGACTAATCCTTAAATCGGATAATCCATAAACGAATAATCAGATTTTAAATGAACAAGCTAAATGTGTTGTCTCTACTGCAAGAAAGATGAGACGATAAAAAAAAAAAGTAAAAGAAAAGAAACAGATACGATTCTTATCCCTTGAAAAAAAGCTTCTGCAGAAACACTAAGGAAAGATGTCAATTATAGCAGGGTCTCTCAACTTAGCAATAAATGAAAATGTAAGAATCTACAAAATGGCTATCTTGCCAAAATTCTTAAACGAGTCCTAACTTTCTAAACGATTTTTCAAAACAATTATTTATCCTACGAAATATTTGATAAGAATAATTTTGCAGAATGATTAAACAACAAATATTAGTTTAAAATATAATTGATATATTAAATAATTTGTCAAACATTTAAACTTATATCCCATATTAACTTTTATACGAAATTACGTTTAATATTTTACAATTTAGAAAAATTCTAAATAAAATATTACATTTGTTTAAGTATATTAAATAATGAAATTAATCTAACGCAATATGGTATAACTTTAAAATCGATAAAAAGTGTCGCAAAAAAAATGGTAATAAAATTTCTAAATCATTTAAATTGATCATTTGAACTAGTTTTAGTTTAAATAGAATTAAGATCTATCGAAGAGGATATTATTTGTAAATAATATTAACAGAGTAATATTAGAAAGCGTAAAAAAGGTTCCTCGGTTTTTCGAATACAATGGGCTAGAAAAAAGATATACTAGGATCGATGTTTTGTCATTTGTGGTTACTGAAAAGCTCCCTGCTATTCCTGTAGTTAACAGTGAATAATAAGAAAATAAAGAAAGAAAGAAATAAAGAGAGTGAGAAAGAAAAGAGTTGCTATTACTGATCCAAAGTCCTCTTTGCAGTGGTCCATCGGGAAATGATCTATTTTTACAGTGTAAAGTAAGAACACACGAAGGAATATATACTATATATATGTACTTTGTACAATCTTGAAATGTATCATAAAAAGAAGAACAAAAAACATATATATATATATAAAAAGGGGAAAGAGAAATATCTATGCATTGTTGTTGTACAAATTTAACCAACAAAATACAATATTATATTATAGTGATGCTATTTAAAAGTGACCCTATTTCACTATATTCTTAGCTTGACTAATACATAATGTTGGAATTTGTATTATTTTATTTTTAACTACAAATTAGGTCCGCTATAATAGAGAATTAGTATAAGTATGATGAGCCTAATTTTAGCTATATATATATATGTGTGTGTGTTATTTTTTGTATTTATTAATTCTTAAACATTTGGATTATTATATTGTATTTCTGTTAATAAATAAATAAATAATATTATATTATACTATACTCTCTTATAAACTGGGGTATATAAATTTGATATTAAAATTTAATGTTCATTAAATATTATCTAATAATGTTTATCCAGATGAAATCATCGCAAAATCGAACGATGATTTATCAAGCCAATAATTTATCTTCACTATTACGCCCCGTTGCCAGACGAAGAAAATTAAATCTTTTTAACTCGAGACGTGTGAACTTTGTACCATGAACTCTTACATATTATATTATGCATATGATGATCTTGACTTTTGACTGCGTAAGATTGATATTATTTTCTAATTATCGAAGAATAATTTACTTCGAATTATTTCTATATAATTAAATATATTTTAACAATCGTTTGAACAAATTTGTCTCTTATTAAATATAATTTATTAATTTGTGCTTTTTATATATCTGTGCTTGTTTACGTGTTAACAAATATTTTTTTACTTTATTATAATGATAGATTTGTTGTTGTTGTTATTCTTTTAATTTAACTGACAATAAGTTAAAAATCGTATTTTATAAAAACACTATGCACGCCTTTGTATAGGAAAACACGTTTCTACCAGATGTATACTGTAACACCATACTAAAACTATATAGGACAGCATACTCGATTTATTTCGTGGAAACATAAATCTCTTTTTGACCACGTGGCCCCGTTTTAACGAATTACCACTGCTTTGCTATGTGGATTTCTTTCCTTATGGAAAACTATCGAATATCGTCAACGAACTAAATTCATTCAAATGACCAAATTTGACCAAAAAATCCATACTAGGAATAAATGTTTATATTCGAAAAATATACACGTAAATAAAAAAATTTGAAAAACACATTTTCCCTTACTCCTTCCTTCCTTTTGATGTCTTTCATTCTCTCTGTGACCTTGCTATCTTCAATTTATCCGCTCAATTTTGTCGAACTTTTGGAAACTTGCCACGAACGAAAGCATCGATTGAAATTGGTAAGGTCGCCAAATACCGTATCGTTGAAAATGACTAAAAATGAATAAAGGAAACACATTTCTCCTATCGCGTCTACAAACTTATTCAAGAAAAATTGATTCAAACGACACTATTGCCTCATTCTTTTTCTCTTTTTCCTTCTGTTTATATGGGAGCGAAAGGAGAGATTGCCAGATGTTGGTGGTTGCCATTGCTAACACCAAGTGCAAATATCTCTCACGCCAAGCTAATTTCTAATTTCTTTATTTCTTTTTCATTTTTGTATTTCATTATATATATATATATATATAATATATAATTTAAATATTTATTATATATATAATGTCTCTTTTTTATATTTCTTTTTACCAATGATGTCAGGTCCAAATTTAAACAAAACACAACAAAATGTCTAAATAATTTGTCTTATTTCTTATTTATTATTTATATATATTTTATTTTTAAACAAATATATTTTTATATCCTACGTCAAAATAAGCCAAAAGTTATCGAGATGAGTCTAAATATTCATTATTTTATATCAAGATTTCTTTTAGTTAAAGTTTTTTCTTTTTCCTTTGTTGCTTAAGACTTTGTTGCACTTCGAATCTTTTTTAATATTTTCTATTTACGTACATTTTTTTGTATGTATGCATGTGCATACGTGTAAAGCCTATATAGAAGGGAAGAAAGAGATGTTAATAATAGCAATCTTTTTGTGAACAAAAAAAACGAAAATAGAACGCTTTCTGTCCGTCCACGACCTTGGTAAAACAGCTGACGTATGTAAAAAAAAAAAAAAGACAAATTATGTATACGACCAGGACGTTCAATGATGTCTACTATTTGCTCACCTGAAAACCGATCAAGGATTAAAACGCAATGCTTCTAACTAAGTGAAATTACAAGATGTAAATTCGATGAATAAAATTAAATTACATAGAAAAATATGATTTTAATATTAAATAATTATGTCATTTCTAACATTTAAATTGACATTTGAAAAGTATTCAATTCATTTTATATGTATAATAATTAAAACACACGGATGAATTGAAAAATTTGGTGTCTCTAAGATAGAAAAAAAAAATGTTGTTAACGTTAAGTGAATATACGATAAATTAAAATCAATTCCTGAACTTTTTAATCTTAATAATTTGATTAAAGCAAAAAAGAAAAGGAAAGAAACAATCTCCATAAGTATATAGTAATAATAACCGAATTTTTAAAATTCTTTATTATTAGAAACTTTTAGCGCCACCCTTTATAATATATATTCCTATCAACGATCTGTAAAAGATAAACGAGATAATATGATAGAATAAAATTCCACGTATTTACGATATATCCAAGTCGAACTGGTATAAGAATGAGTTATATTTATCTACAGGGACGCACGCATTTACTATGCGATGTATTAACCGCAAAACCGAGGCCCTCACTTTACTCACGTTGCATTATTTAACAATTTATTGTAAGACTTTTTCTCGTCTTCTCGTAAAGAACAATGGTTAAAAAGAAGACAAAAAATCCAACATATTTGCCAAAACGAGACCTATTTTTTGGTTTTTATATTTGGGAATCAAAACTTTTCAATCCTATCCACATATTTTGAATATCATTTAATAGATTTGCTTGCAATTAACTTAACACTGAAACAAATTGTGTTATTTTAAGGTGTCTTCTCATAACGATTTGACTTTTTTTAGATTTTTCTAAGAGTATAAATGCGGCCCAGTTTATCTATCTTATGCATCATGTTCTACGTGTAAATAACAGTTAAGTGTACGCACGATCCTAGACGTATGTGTAATAGGATACATCTTATGGTGTCGGAGTGCAATAGTTCTTAGGTATATTCTTTTGTAGCACGTTTCTATGTGTAATTTACTAACTTTAACTCTGACAATGAATAAAAAACGAAACAATTTTCATATGCGTTCCGAGAAAACGTTAATTATAAATGTTTATTTAAAAGAAAAAGAAAAAGAAGAAATAAAGATGTGGGTCGCATCCCTCTTAGGTTAAACTTAATCAAAATTCTCCGATAACCTTGAATAAATAAATTCGTTATTTCTCGGTCAATCAAATATATATCTGTACTGATTAAAATCGATAAAAACTATTATCTCCAAGTTAAGGAACTTAATTCGAATCAATTATCAGAGTTGGTGGTTTAACATTGCTAAATTTCTTTTCTCTTTTTCTTTTTTTTCATTTAATATTCAAAGTTTAACGACACCAATGTGTGATTTTTGAATCGTCAGGACATGCTTCTTGTGATTGATTTCATATTATTTTATATAATATTACATTTTTTTAATATATTTATTATAATTATTAATCGAATTTATGAGATCAAAAAAGCTTAAAACATTTTTGTAATCTTTAATAAAATAAGTTCAAACGAGAAAGGAGAAAATATTGAAAATCTGTTTAAGAGGACTGATGTCAAGAAGACAACAATCATCGAATGTATGTCAAATTTCTCTCGGAGTAACCAATCAGAAGAGAGTCAATTATGGCACGTATGAATATATTTGGCATGACCGGTCGACCTCGACGAAGTGTAGTAAGTACCTGCCTGCTTACTTCTTACGTGCAATGTCGTAATCGAAAGTAGTGTGTAGTAAACAGGGCCGCATTTACATCGAGATGCATTAGGTAGCAACCTAGGACACTAACCTAACTCTTTACAAACAAACAAAATAATATACAAAATCAACCCAGTATATCCCCGATAGAATCACAAAAAAAAAAAAAAAACAATAATTTTTTTTGAAAAGAATAGGCTTAAAACTTTTCAACCCACCCTCGTTTATATTTTTCCAATTAAAATTGATTTATTTTTATATAACTTAATGTATGTTAATCAAATAAATGATTACAAAAATATCTCTACTTTAATTTGCAATAAAAATATAAACGTATTATTTTTAAATTAGTTTTTTTTTTTATAAAATCTCATCGATATTTTGTACCTAAGGATTTGAAGAGAGAAAGAAAAACCCAAACCTAAATACAGCCCTGTTAGTAAGTAGTAACATGACCCTTTAAAAAAGCAAAAAATGGTGAGAATTCGATCGAAAATTCTGTTCCTTGTATAGAAAATGTAACCTTCTTTTCTAATATGGTTCAGATCCCTCGACATATAAGAGATATCGTTTATTTCCGTTCTGTGTTCTCATCGCGAAGTATTATATATGTATAGCGCGAATAAAAAAAGAAAAATCTAACACATGTTAATATATTATTTAATAATAACAGTACAGTGATAATAAATCACTATAGCAAAATATAATGAACGAAAGTCTAGCGTTTTTTTTTAGAACGTAATATTGAAAACAATATCGATATATCAAATGATTTTAAATACATGAATATGTAAATATGATTGTAACTTTAATATTATAATCAAATGGATAAGATTTAATATTTATACATATTCGAATTTATTTCATCTTAATTGAGGATACATTATAATTGTGACTTTAACTTAACGAAGATAAATTTATCTTGTGTGAATAGTTATTAATTGAATCCTGAATGATATGAAGATGAAAAAAATCAATTTCACACTTTCGCTTTTTCGATTTAATTCTCCATCCGTTAGAAATTCAACGAATTCGTGTCAGTATCGTTTTTTTTTATTGAAGATACATCATGATAATCGTGAGATAAGACAGTAAATCTTATTACTGTTAGACGAAGTAGACACGCAAACTATACTTCGTCTTTCTGCCATGATATACGAAGTTGAATATTTAAGTTAAGAGAAATACTATAGTTATATATATATATATCCAAATTTTTATTCAGAATCATCTCTGAACCGGTCCTATTTCAAAGAGAGAAAAAGAGAGAGAAAGAGAGATAGATTGCTATAATCTCTGCATCATGGTCCTGGCTAACATTCTCTCAAGGCCACACGTAAATCTATATCTATAAATGGTTTTGACATGAGATTGTTGGTTACATGAAAGGGTGTTAAATATTTCCAAGAAGGAAGTCAAAAAGAAATTTCCCTTTAAAAAGATTCACGTAAGATGAATCGTTAGATCGTTAGATGGTAATCAAATATTAAAGTGTAGAAGAGGATGATCAAACGGAAAAAAAAAAAAACACGTAATAGAAATGCGTGGTGTAATTTCTTAACGAGCATCAAATAGAAACGTTCGTTGATCTATCCCCCTCCTCCTACTCCCACCAGTCCCTTTTTTTCCTCTCCCTTTATTTTTTCGATATCTCGATCGACAAACGTAGGCTGAAACTCACGTGGGACGTAACTTCGAAAGAACTTTGAACAACTTGGCATATCGTTCCTTCATCTTTAAAATGAGGAAGTAAAAAAGAAAAATGAAGAAGTATTATTATTATTATTATTATGTTATGGTCGAGCATAGAAAGAAAGAGTTAATGCAGTTCCCACAACATTGAATATATCTATGGGTTATATCACGACCCTCGAGAATGCATATGTAGTATCACTAATTACTAATTGCCATGGTGATAATGCGATATAACCAGGTGGTTGCAATACAATATACTTATTTATATATATAAATATATATTTAGATATATAGGGTGTTTCAAAAGTGCGTTACTATATTTATTATTAGATAGCCCCAAAAATTCTACACACGTACAAATAAATTGTTTAATAAAAAAAAAAAAGAAAAAATAGAAAGTTCTCTTTCTCTCTCTCTCTTTCTCTTTTTCTACTTCAATCTACTTTACACTACATAAATCTATTACACCATGTAATTTTCTATATAGAAAACCAATGAATTAACAGAAATATGTAAACCGCCGACATAGAAATTTATCGCGTACGTGATAAATTGAACGACACTTTCAATTTATACTGAATCATCATCAATGTGTGATATTTTAACGCGCATTTATCGACGGCTTCGCGTACGATATCAAATTATTCGAAATATTATTCGTCTCTTCTTTGGAAGAACAAAACAAAAAAGAAAAGAAAAAAAAAGAAAAAGAAAAATAAAAATAAATAAGTGAGAAGTAGTAAACGTTCGTATTTTATATTTGTCGACGTTGGTCGTTAAATAAAGTGCAAGATATAACTTTGACACTATAGGCGGGGGAGGGGGGGGGTGAGAGAATATACGCATATATATGAATATATACATTTACTATCTCACTCTAACTTATTGTCATTCCCGATAATACAAGTTCGCATGCGATCGGAGACCTGGAACGTTCTGTTTAAAAAAGAGAACAATAAAAATGATGGCGGGGGCGTCGATGAAAGAAAGCTTTCGATTCACTGTCCCATCGGGAAATCGAAAATTCTTCTAGTACGAATTTGGAATGGCTTCTTTCGAAAATCGATTCATCAAAAGAAAATGTTGACAAGATTTCTATCCCAATGTACATATATATATAAAGAAAAAGAGAGAGAGAGAACATTTCGTTCGATAATTCTGCTTTTCCTTATCAAATTTACTATGGCCGACATCACTCGTGAATCCCGGGATCGATATTCCCTTTTTTCTGTTCATTTATTTTTTTTTTTTTACTATTTTATCTATATTTGTATTCGATAAAATATATCGATGGAAACTAGTCACGATTGATAATGTATTCGACATTATTAAAGTCGTCGTCGTCGTCGTCGTTGAAAAAGTAAAGCTTACGATTTTGTTATTTCTATTTACGATAAAATTATATCTATATATTTATCGCGAGTGCAGTATTGTTTAAACGTATGGTTGTATGTGTACGTATACGTGCAAGTATATAAAATTGTAAGAAAATGTATGTCTCGTGTATATGTTTACCGTCATAGCTGGAAATAAGCCATTGCTAGTAATTCCTCGGCATTCTCATCAATGCAAAGAACCTTCCGATGAAGTCGGAAACAGAAGAATTCTTAATTTTTCCTAAGCATTGAACATAATACTTTGATATTCTATAGAATATTCAATTACTATTTAAACAACGTTGAAAATAATACATTCTCGGGCACAGACACACACAGCCATACGCAACCCCTCTCCCCCACAAACTTTTCAAAGAAATATCAGAGATTGTGCAATGCTATAAATTGTACAACTTTGCTATTTCTTTGAAAAGTTTTGGTAAATATTTTTTATACTAAAAGTGAATAGATTTTAATAAAACTTATATTAAATTAAAGAACACTCTTTTGTCTACGCTTAGAATACTATATCGAGTTATAAATTTAGCATGTAAACTTCAAAAAATGTCAGAGAATGCAATGCTGTAAATTGTGCATCTTTGCAATTTCTTTGAAAATGACGGTGTAACATATATATATATTTTTACGTACGCGTATCTCATAGACGTAAAGATATACGCGTGTATGTATGCGTGTATGTATGCATGTATGTATATCTCGTAAATAAAAATACGTATAAAAAAGAAAAAAATAAATACGCTTATATGTGATCTTTGCTTAGCCATGATATCAGAGTTAAAAGTGTCGTATTACGTAGTAACACTTCGTACACGCATACATTTATACGAGTATACACACTCTACTGGCCAAAAGTATAGTAATTACTATTTTCTTTGCTATTTAATCACAACAGTTATTTGTGATGATCTCTTTAAAAAAAAAAGCATGTATGTATCCTAAATTGTCTAGACAAAAATCAAGCAATAATACAAAATATTGTCATTTCTCGATGACCATAAATAATTAGTTAATATTTTAATCATAATTAATGAAAATTATATGTTATCTAAATATTTTTCAAAAATAAATTAACACACCACTTTCATACTATACGTTCTATATATATAAGAAGATCGATATATCGAAAAAATTTGACCGAATTCGAGACAATAGACAATATTTGGAGTGTTAGTGTCAAATGCAAGTTCTACTTATTCGGGAATCCTACATGTCACGATTATAACAACCCTGATAAGCTACTCCGTATGAGAGATCAGTTCAAAGATTAAACGAAAGAACGAAAAGTGAAGAAAAGTAGGAGGAAAAGGAGAAGAGGGAATGGCTTGGCTGCGTGTTATATACCACCTTCTGTATGACAACAAACGCGCTTCATATTTACATAACAGAAGTTGAGATTCTTCGTATTAACTGATTCTTTTATCCAAACTAAAAATATATATATGTATTATTAATATACAGGGTGTCCCAAGTACTTGCGATAACGCGAATACTCCTGTGACTCGCCGACATTTTGGTATCCTATTATTCTACTTAATTTTCTATCATTCTATCTACGTAAACATATATAAAGTTATAAAAAATAAATAAATATATATATATATAATTTTGAGATACGTTCCTTTTGTACGAAAACTCAAATCCTTAACTACATATAACATATTTTCATCGTAATAAAGATGAGTACGGGTACAGATACAGGTATAGGTATAGACATAGGTGCAGCTATAGCTATATAATCATACGTCATACAGAACGAAATTTCGAATAAAACCTAACCTCGATATTCCTTTCATAGGTAGAACATGAAAACCGTCGGGAATTTGAGAATACTAATTTATAACTTTTCTATGTATATAGGAGAAAGTTTCTATATAAGAATTTCCAAATCTTTCCTATTATCTCAATTTTTTTTATTTTACTACCTTATTTTTCTATTAAATTTCTAATAATTTTCATTACAAATTATCTCCATAAATATATAAAGTAAAAATTACATATATATTTTCCACTAAAGTTTTAATAAAATGATATTAACAACCTCAATCCTTAATTCAAGCCAAAAAGACAGACAATAGACAGATGACAGGAAAGATTCTAATTTTTGTCTATAACATAGAAATGTTAATTTCTATAAAAAGAAAATGGTAATGAAATAAAATATAAAAGTGAAAGATGTAAAAACAGTGAATAACAATGATAATAACAAATATATATATATATATATATAAAATTCTGACACATACCTATCATCGTGAAGACGTTTGAGGTCGGTCATCTCGCGCTCGAACTTGAATTTCGATACCTCGCAGATGAGAGCATCACGTTCACCGATGACTTCTCTGAGTTCTCTCTGAAGTCTTTCGATTTCTGCATATTGTCGGCTGATCAATTGATTTTTCTCCTCGAGGATGGTTTCGACGTCGGGATCGAGTAAACCGGTTGCCGATTCGTTGCTTCCACCACCGCCTCCACCACCTCCAACAACACTGTTCAGTACCGCGCTCATACCGTTTTGTTTACCTTATTCTTATTCTTCTTCACAGGAATAATGCACACACGCGAAATTTCCCTTTCAAAACGTTTCCCCCCTTTCCCCCCAATTATCTATGTTTTTCCTATAATTTCTTTTTACTTTCTTTTTTTTTTCTTCTCTAGTTTATTTTATTTGAATAAAATCACTTAATAGAGTCAACCTTCCCGCGCGACCGACTTCACCCCTTTCTTCTTCTTCTTCTTTTTCTTCTTTTTTCCAACAACAGTAAAAAAACAACACCAAAGAATAATGATAGAATGAAATGAAAGAAGAAAACAATAAGAAGAAGAAGAAGAAGAAGAATAGAATGAAAGAAGAGTAAGATGAATACGACACTTCTTCTTCTTCTCCTTCTTCTTCTTTTTTCCTCGCGCCTTTTATCGCGATCAAATAATACGACTTGTACAGCATCGAAAATCTCGATCGCTAAACCTCGATCGAGCGTAGAGAGTTAAGTCAAGTTGCCGGTGATAACGCACATAACGGATGCACAGTCTACCGTGAGAAATCGACGACTAACCGCCCCCACGATACGGCACCGTTTCATCCCAGTTTCGCCATCTTGCGACTCTCCTCCTTGCCTCTCCTTGTCCGACGTCCCGGTCCGAATTCCGTATCGTTCCAGTTCTCCAGTCACCCTCTAAGCACCGCCTTCTGCGTATCCCCACTACTTTACTCTTCTGTTCGTAGTAGTTACTTGCTTATATTCTGCGCTTGCGCTCTCGCGATTCTCGCGCCGCCAAACTGCAGCGCCGTCTTCAGATAAAGATCGAAAGGGTGGGGGGAGAGAGAAAGATAGATAATAATTGCGCGCCATTTTTTGGACGTTCAAATACCGGTTTCTTTTCTTTTTCTTTTTTTCCTTTTAAATTCAAATTTGCACAAAAGACATACTTTACCACTCTACTCTCTCTTTTCTATTTTCTATTCTTTGGATATTCTTATGTTTCTAACTGAATTTTTATATCCGTTCTTGTTAAAAATTAACAAACGTGTATTTATCCTTGAATTATTATTGAAAATTTATAATGAAACAAATGAGTTCGTAATTATTTTAACTTATCATTATTTATCGTTAAGTTAAAGCATCATTTCGAAACTCGAATTTATATTTTATTATTAATGTAAGATATTTTGTATCTTATAATAAATTATGCGCAAATATTTAAATGAACATAATTTATTACGTAACTAATAGTTAGGATAGTTTTTTAACAATCGATAATCAATTTAATATAACGTAACAATTAATAGTTTCTATTTGATAGATATATATATGGAAACATAACGTAATATTATTTAAAAATTTATATCAATGATTATATGCGTATCGTATGAGTGTGTTTAATAACAAAAAATATACTCTGTATAATCTAACGTAATAGATAACAGATATTTTAAATAGGATTATGCTACAATATTAATACTATATATTTTAAATATATACTTTAACATCGTAATAATATAAATTATTGTGTGTTAGAAAAATTATTATGTTCCCAAGTAGTATAGAATTTAATTTTAAAATAATAATCGAAAAGTTTAGTCTCTTTTTCTCCAGATTGATACATGTTCTAAAAATCATTTTACATTTAATATTCGTCGACTCTACCACATGGATAATTTTTGAAAATGTGCATATTTATGATACGATTAACACGTAACATTTAGTTGTTGTATTGATATTTAATAATAAGCTCGAATTAGTCTTATAATGAAGAAAATGAAATAAAATTTTGTATGTTCTTCCACACATTTATAAAGAAAAATAAATAACTTTGTGTAACGGTAATATATTAAGAATATATAATATGACTTATAAATAAAATACTTGTTTTGAAAAATACTAGAAAAAATAAAATTTTAACAATGATACAAATGAACTATAATCTAAGTGAATATAATATTATACAATTTGTTATAAATGCTTTTAAAATAAATAAAAATTTTCTTTGTTTTGCAATGAAAGTTTTCTCAAACATACCTAATGTACAAAATAAAGACAATTAAAAATGTTATATTTCAATAAAGAATATATTATTTAATAATAGAAATTCTAAACGCTTTAATATTTGTTTTTAAATATTATAAATCGTATAGCCAATGAGACATTTTACTGATATCTTAGTAACTTCTGCATATTTATGCAAAGCATTGTAATATAAATAAAATCATTCGTTTTTTAATTAAGTGCACTTTTTTCATGTATCCATTTTCTTCATTCAATTCACTTGCCACTGTAATGAATAAATCATTTTCATTAAAATCTGATTAAAAATAATTTATATTAATTTAATTTCTAACTTATGTTAGAAATATTAATACATGAAGAATAAATTTTAAGCTTTCCACATTAGATTAATTATACTCTATACCTTTAGTTTATTTTGTCCACTCATATTACCAGCTTCTTCTTCCCGTTTTGCAATTTCCAACGCATGTTTCTGTTTCCTTCTAACCGATTCAATATCTTTTATACCTCGTTGTTCTTGTTCCGCTAATCTTTTCTCTGCAGCTTCCATTTGCATCCGTCGTCTTGTTTCCTAAAAAAACTAAATTTGTATGAAGGAACCATAATAAAAATCTTGATGCATCCATTGTAAGACTATCAAATTTGTTTACAAATTTTTCTCATGTGAAGTAACAACTTATATTTTATAATGTAAAATTGTATAAAATTTAATTAAAATTCATCTAAGGGATACATATATTTAATTAATAAGAATATTAATAGCCGAATGTACATACCCGTGATTATGTACATAATATAATAAATGTAGAGTACCCGTATAACCTTAGAAATTAATATACATACCAAATCAGGTGTTAAATCTTCATACGATGATGATTCCTTGCAACAAGATCCACACAAATTCCCCATATTGTAGATGAAAATAAATTATTAATTAGAAAGTATTCAAACTTTTTTTAAACTTATATTTATTAGAGAAAAGGACAAAAACAAATTTCGATCTATTGCGTCCAACTGTCAACAGTACCTTGTTCAGCAGGTTGTCAACTTGTTGCGCGTTTTAACTCAAAAAATTCTAGATACTAAATTATTACTAAATAAACTGTAAAAAAAAAAAGTGAAAATCGTAACTTTTAACATTTTAAAATTTATAATTTATAAATAAAAAATATTCTATATAATATTTCTAAAAAAATATTCCATATAAATGACCCTGGAATAATTATAGTAAAAATTAATAAAAATAAATGCGCGCTAAATTATATATTAATAAATCTTATATGTACGTATTTATTAAAAGTACTTAATTGGAACAGTCTAGTGTGTTTTATCTTATTGTTAAATGATTATATTTAATTAATTATTTGGATTTTAAGCACCATCGAGTATATATATGAATATTTAAACTAAATTGAAATAATAATTGTCATCTTTATTTACAAATATATTTAATTATACTATATCTTATAAAACAAATATACTTGTTAATATTATTGCATAGTACTATTATAATATAACAATTTTTACATTATATTTATTAAACTATTTTTTATAATATCATACATAAAATCAATCAAAATTATTAGAATGCATATTTCGTTGTTTGTAAAAATGCTGCCATTGTTATCTTTATATTTTATAATTATATATTTGTTATTAAGTATAATTTTTAAATATAATTATGTTATAGTTTCCGATATATAAAATCTTTTGACGAACCGACAAACAAGTTTATTGAAAAAAAAATAAATTAACAAATATAGATTTTTATCAGGTACTTTTAAATCTAATTATTGTATATTAATTCTCTTTTTCATTCTCTTTATTTTTATTAGGTGTGGCATTGAGTTTAGATAATTTTCTTGAAGACAGTCTTCTACTAGACTTTCTAGATTCAACTTTATACTTAAACCCTGGCAATAACTTACAATTAGTATTATAATTAGAATTATGATTGATCACGGTTTTCGGTGATGATGATTGTTTTTTCAAAGTACTTAAATCTGAAAAATACATTTTTCGCTTTCGTCTTCCATTCGTAAACAATTTACCAGATGTCGTAAAAAACTTAGATTCATTATTAATATTGTTCTCCACTGTTTCGAGTTTCTTTTTACTGTTTTCACAAATATTCCATCTTGCTAAAACTTTTTCATAATTTTCATTATAAGACATAGAACTGGATAATGAAGATACATTCTTCTTACTTGGAATTACATTAATATTAATATCTTTCTTTTCATCTGGTATGGTTAGAGTTGAATTAAACGTAGAGTTTAAAGAAGATGCATCTAACACTGTTAACTGATTGTCCAAATAATTATGATAATCTTCACACGACATTAACATTTTCATAAACTGAGAACTATTATCAGATGGTTTATTAGAATTAACATTTAATATTGATTTACTCTTAGATTTTGTTTTTTTTTGTTCTTCGATTATATTACATGCTGAATTAATTTCCATCATTTTTTTTGCCGTGTCGAAACATCTACGTCTTTTTTTGACTATTTCTGACAAAAGTGTTTTACTAAAATCATCAGTGTTATTCAAGTATTCAGAATCCGAATCATTTTTGCGTTTTTTATTAGTTACTTTTGTTACTTTTTCATTTCTATCTTTGTCATTGCAAATAGAATTTCCTGGTATTGAATATATGTAAGAACTATCCGAATCCTCACTTTTTGGTTCTGACTTTAGAATTGAACTTCTTTTTTTCTTTTTAATCTTTAAATCGTCTGTACTGTCCAATGAAGCCATCTGTTTTTCGCAAATAGAAAATACACGATCCATATTTAACAAATTATTATCTTTTACTGGAGGTATAGATAACAAATTCTTTCTTTCATTAGGGAATAGTCTTTTACATTGAGCTTCTAAATACTCAAATGATGAGTCAGCAGAATTAGATGGTTCAGGAGATACATCATGTAGCTTGTTTTCTTGTCTTTTAAAAATACTTATCGGTGTTTTACGATAAACTTTTTTTCTAGGGTTCAAGAGAGATGGTTCAGGAGATACATCACGTAGCTTGTTTTTTTGTGTTTTAAAAATACTTATCGGTGTTTTACGATAAACTTTTTTCCTAGAGTTAATTAATTCTGGTGTCTCTGTTTCAGGAGAATCCAGATTTATTAAATCCTCATTGTTCGTAGTTGAATTAAAAGAACTAAAATTTGTCGATACTTCTCTACTTGGTGATACATTTATCGTAGTAGAAAGCAATTTTTCTGGCATAGATTCATTTTCTATATTACACATTTTGTTCAATTCTTTACTTATTTTATCAAAATTAACAAGAGAATTATTGCTGGCATTAATAGTATTGTTTATAATAGACTCTTCGATAATGGTTATTAATTTTTCAGTAAACTTCTGCGGTGAAGCAGTATACTTGTCAGAAAGACGTCTATAGATTTCTTGTTTCGTTAACTCAGCTTCTGTCGGATTTAATTTGCCATCCAACGCGTACAATATGTTGCCAAATTTCATATTATTTGGAGATGTTAATGAATGATCTTCCATATCGTTTTCTATTGCAAATTCATTTTTTGTATTACTCTTACCTTTGGATAAATTATTGTCACATTTTTTTCCAACTACTGGTTTTGGACTTAGTGATTCTGAAATGGTGAATTTACTAATTAACATAATAAAATAATAATCATCTAATCTATATTAGACATTCGTTAAGTGTTCTTAGTAGAAGTTAAAATGCATATGTTTATCTAAAATATTTATAATTATAATTTAAAATATATATAACGACTTACGAAAATGGTTTAAAGAATGAGTGAAATTATTGCCTCGACGACGACGTAAAGCCATTCTTAAACATATAAAATAAAATAACACTAGATTATTCGCAGCGTCGTATATAAAATTTAATTTGAATTCAATAAATTGTCGTAAGGACAGTTAAACACAAGCACGTCGAATTAATTCGAAAAAAAAAATATGGCGGTAGCATACTTGAGCGCTATCTTGCGATGAGACAAATGCACTAACAATGACTTAGGTTTAACTGATCTCATTGGTTAGTTGCATGTTATATTGTATACACGCGTATATAAATATTTACGTGAAGTGCATATATGATTTATATACATTTGTAGAATATCTTTATTCTTTTACATATATGAATAAAATCTTTAAAAGTGGTATGCATTATAAAAGAGAATCATAATCCGAATTTGTTTAATTATATTAAATAACGAGCGATATAGTAAATCAATCGAAAACGATGTCATAGTCACACAGTTAATTAATTATTCATAAATTTATTTTATACTCAAATAATTTGCATTTTATTTTTTATGGAATATATTTCACAATATATATTTTATGTTGTATATATATATATATAATAGAAACATCATAAAGTATTATCCAAATATACAGGGTGTTTACATTATTACTAGCCAGCGTTTTTCTTGTAAATAATATTTAAAAACAATAAAAGGAAAAAATAGTACTGCTTTTTATATGCAGCTCAATGGTATATATAATTTTTTTGCAATATTCTTGAAAAGCATGAAAAAACGAATTAAAATGATCTTTATGACTATATCATTTCGATTATTTATTTATTTAAAAATATAGGATTTTATTTAAAGAAACATTGATAACTTTGAAATGTCATAACAAAATGATTTGGAGAAAAAATTCTTTCAACCATTAAATTTCCTCTTTGAAATAATATATTTGAATACTTACAAATATATTAATAATAGAGAATAAACATTGAATATTATTGATCACCAACTAAGCACAATACATTTGTATATTGTAATATTTGTTATTATTAAGTAATAAATTCATTTATAAAGAATAAGAGCGACCAATAAATTTTCTTACCAAGAAAGATAAAGGTTTAAACTTGATGATATTCATTTTTTAAATGTATAAATTATTCAAGTATACAATGTTCAAAGAATTTATAAAAAAAAATACAACTTTTATCTTGCTATTAAAAATGTATGTTTCATTGATGAAAACAACATATTGACGTATTGATTGAAACGTTTGCTTTATACTACTAATAAAATAATGGCAAATTTCAGTCTTTGGTTTATAATAGCTGACACCACATATACACATATCTATTCTGTACAATTTGGTATTAAGTGAAAATGAATTCTTTGTACTATAGAAGATTTAAAATACGCTTTTAAATGCACTTGAAATTATTTGTTCGTAATAAATAAAAATATTGATAATATACAAAGAGAAAAGTTACAAACCAAAAACTTATTATATTTTTATATAAACTTGCATAGTAAATAATGATGTTTGATAAATCAAGGTTATCAACATATTCAGCACAAGAAAAATTGAAACTGCACAGATAGTATGCACACTATGTGCTTTATTATTTTACAAGTATAAAGTCTAGTATAAAGAAAATATGGCGAAATAAGTGTTGTGACAATTTGTGTATACACAGAATCCTATAATTTTGAAATATAGTGTTCTTATATAATTATAAACTGTAGTAAACTCTTTATTCTACAGTTTTATGAAGGGTTGCCTTCACCTCTTTATTTCATGATTATAACAAATGCAAGGCTACTTTAATATATATAAATAAAAATAACTGGTTTGATTAATGAGCTAATTTTGTTGTTCACTAAATGTAACCTAAAGGATAAAAATACATGATTACTATTTATTTTCTTTTTTTTTCTTTTGGTCAGTAGCAGATTAAATCTTTACTAAAATTTTATAATCACACACACATGCGTTGTTCATTCATCCTTCTTTTTTCCTTTCTTTTCCTTTTTGTCGTTATTGTTGTTATGAAACCTTACACATACTCATTATTATAATTTGTGCTCTTACCCTTACATTTTCACTTGCACGCAATATATTGTGAAAATGAAAGATTAACATAATGTCTCTACGTACACGCGTATCGTATAGAATCTATATGAGACAATATTGTCACACACACACATGTGAAATGACAATCAATATCTCTTAACAAGAAATTATTAATACAGGGAATTTCAATGGTATTTTAATTCTGTGCCCTGCTCTCTCATTTCTATTTTACTAATAAAACATTATTTATCTCTATTTTATATATGTATAAATTTCTTTGGTCTTATTTTTCTCGTTCAATACTCTCTAAATTTGCATATAAACATATCTTCCTCTAACTGTCATGGATTGTTACAATCACTGATTCGAATAGGGCTGCTTTATGGTGATTCTGATAATTGACGTGTAATATATGCGAGGCGTATTATGAATTGGAATCCAAAATAAAATTTCTATAGGTTTATATATAAAATTATTAATAACTTGATCTCTCTCTCTTTCTTTATCGTTACGAAAGAAAATATGAGTCTACGAGTATTTTGATACATTATCTATTCAACAACTGATAATTAGTCTAATATTTTTTATATAAATAAAATAGAGTAGTATCTTTTTATATTTGTATTATTATTGATTTTTTAAAAGTTTGATCCTTTTTATTGGCATTATTGGCACATTTATATTCAGTATACATTAGTTGTTAATTTAATATATATTATCGCGTGCAATTTTTCTTGTATAATTATAAATGATATTAAACGTATATTTTATTTTTGTTAAATTGTTATCAAAGTTTGAATACGGTAATAAATGTAATCCAAATTAGGTGTTGAAACAACCTCATGACCATCATATGTTTTTGATCATTTTAAATATTATTTAATGTTTCTTATTTTTAATTTAACTGTACACCTGTATCCATTTATGTGTTTTGTTTAACACATTATTTATAAGTATTATATATATTCTTCATAAATAATAATTTGCTTAAAGAATATATGTGTATATATACACGTTACTTACGTACGTACAGAAAGCTCTTATAATGTCTACTTTTTTTACTTACAAATGAATAGGAGCCTAGTTAAAACTTGGACTTTTGTTTTGCCAATTTTATAAAGACATCGTTTGAGTCAAAGCCTTAACTTACTTTAAAAATAATATTTTCTTAGTTATGATTTCTCATATCAAAGTACAAAACATTTACAATCGAGAACAAAATAAACTAACAAAAATATTCTAGCGCGTCATAAAATTTCTTTTGCCTATACAACTACAATCTTATGATTGTTACCATTTGGCAAGAGAACATAATAGACACGCTTCCCCTTATCTCATTGAAATTCTTGTATATTATTATGATATTGACTATTATTAAATGAACCATTAGTCTGTTCACTTCTTTCAACAACGTTTTGTATTTCCACTGTAGGCCCATTACTTGACTGGCCATTATTGTCATTAATATTTCCTGACGTAGCAACATTATTCCCCGCAACATTAATGCTGTTGACAGTATTATTAGATTGTTGCGATTGTTGTTGCTGGTGCCTATTTAAAGTGTTCTGTGCAGAATTATTATTATTCTTTCTATGTCTATATTTGTGTGCAGTAAGGTACTGTTTAACGGCAAATGCTTTGTGACACATGTCACATTTATATGGCAAAGGATCTTGACAGCTACCATCTGTAATATTTGATGCGTGCATTGTTAAATGCATCACATAATAATGTTTCACCATGAAAGATTTTCCACAAGTTTCACAAATATAAGGACCTGCTACACCATGGGTTTTACGATGTTTGTGAAGATTGTCCTTGCGTGAAAAGCTTTTGCCGCACAATTCACATTCATGCATTTTTTCACCTGTATGTGATACAGAATGTCTAACTAAATGTTCCTTACGGCTAAAAGCTTTAGCACATGTTGTGCATACATACGGACGTTCGCCAGTATGTAGTTTTCGATGTTGAAATAAGTGTTCTTTTCTTTTGAAAGGCTTTGCACAAATATCACAATTAAAAGAGTTCCCATTAACTTGTAAAGTTTCTTCTTTCACTATTGCATCAGATCCTTCGCTCATCAGTGTACAAGTATGACTATTCAATGAACTTACGGATGAAAAATTTTTACCACAACTACGGCATAGACTACTCCTATTAGATTGTGATATAGCTTGAGGATTAACAGTAATTAAAGGTGCCTGTTCAGTGCCTGATCTGATTCTAAGAAATTCTGATATTTGTCCAATGGAAGTGCGGGACATAACATCTTCACTTTTAGTAAAGTCTTTAAAATCTTTTCCTTCATCTTGAACTGATTGATTGGGTAAAGATGTTTCTTTAAATCCTAAACTTAAAAATACCTCTGGAGCAGCCTGTACTGTCGTATAATTTTGGCAAGGAGATGCGTTCTCATCTTTTTGGATATCTGTAACTTTTTGTATTATTTGTTGATTCTGTTCGACCTCTGTATCTGCTTTAAGTATAATATTATTATTTTGTTGAACTTGTGGCGAAGACTCTTGTTTCACAATAAATTCTTGCGGTGTAGCTATTTGCACTTGTTGTTTATCTATTTGTTGAAGTCTTTGTTGTCTCTGCAAATGGTGTATCTGCTGAGTTATCTGTGACTGTTCTTGTTGATGATGATTAAGCTGAGTCTGATTTTGTTGTGTTATTTGAGTAGATTGAGTTAATTGTTGTGAAATTTGTCTTTGAGATTGTCCTTGTTGTACCACTTGATTATGATTTTGTATTTGGTTTGTAGTTTGGATTTGAGGCGATTGAGTTGCCTGTTCACTTATTTCATTTTGTGTTTCATTAGATCTTTGAGGCGATACATGTTGAGATGTTTGTTGTTGACAACTGTAATGAGTTTCTGCTGTAGCTTCTACAACTGCAGCTGACATATCACCATTTGATTGCATCTAAGTAAAATGAAAAGCAATTATTTTTAGAAATTCTAAAGTACATTAATTAATCTAGTAATAACAATATATAGGTATATATAAACACATTAGAAATATCTACGATATACAAAACATACATAAGCAAGAAATTTAATTAAAATTATTTAATTATTACATTAGAAACAAACCTGCATGGCACATTTATATTGTTGTACCCTAGCTTGGACACCGCTGATGATTTGTATATTTGATGCATTGATATTGCTAACGACAACGGGTTGTTGATGTTGTCCATGTTGTTCATCAGTTAGAACTTGATTTCCTGCATTTCCTAATATTTTCTCCTCTGACTTTAAACCTTCAGCATCAGGAGTGGAAGATCTTTCCTTCTCAATGTTTTTGACATACACTTTACCTTCTTTTAAAAAATCCTCAGAATAGCGGAGCGAAGTAAAATATGACTCCAGCATACCCTCTGCACTAACAACTGTTTCTCGGAACTCAATGAAATTTTCCAACTTCCTGACACACTCGTGGCAGACGATTTTAGGTAACGAATCCTCTTCTAAAACCTTGAAGTTCACACGAATATGGAATTGTCTTAATATATTGAAAAACCTTATATGCTTCTCTATACGTAAATTCATTAAGTTGAATTTACAGAGAGAATTTTCATTTGAATTTAGGCATACTTAAGAATTTCTTATAAACTTCTTTATTGTATTTATTTATTTATTTATTTATATATATATATATATATGTATGTATATGTATATTCATATTTTATTTATTATTATTATTATTATTTTTTTTTTTTCTAGCAGTGGACGGAATGTTACAGTAATTTATAATTTCTATCATTGCTTGCTGTAGTCTAAAAACAGAGCAATTTTGATACCGCGAAGAACAAGTCCATTTCATGTCAAAAGCATGTTTCCTCACCTGAATGGGTAAACATGTTTGAATTTTTGTTTGAAGTTGTCGCCTGCGACCTTCATCGCGAAATATGTTCATTTTATTGCCTTCGCTGCTGGTACACAATCTGCACAGCTCGTAGTAATTAACTTTCCGATATCCAGACATTGCTTTCCCGCGGGAAACGAGTTATCGCAATTATTAGAAAATTGCGAAAAGTTTTAATTGCGATTAAACGCGTTCGAAACATCAATCACCGTTTTCCTTCGGCACTTTCAGTATCGTAAATTATCATAGAGAAAATAAGACTGCTTCGTATCGTTGGTTGTATCGGTAGCCATTTGTAGACTGCGCTCTCTTAACAATTATTCATTAACCCGCCAAAAATTCAAACAATTCAATCTCCAAGCTTCAATTGTTATTTCATTTACAATCTAATTGTAAATTTCATACTAATGATACCATCATTTTATTTACAATTAGAAATTATGATTATTAATATAGTAACTATTTTCTATCGATCATATTGTTATTGAATATTATTTACTTAGAAAAACTATCTATTATATAAATAAAACATTATCAAAATATATAAATTATATTTTGTTATTCATTTCGATAAACATGAATTAACTTATTCAAATTCATAATAATATAACTCTATGTCGAATTAATTTATATATTTATAATATTTTTATACAATTAGGTTTATTACTTTTACTATATATATATATATATATATATATATGTTTTTTAGGCTTAGTATTACTAGCACAAATTAGTCGAAAAATGGGTTCTCTTTTCGGAATGAGCAATTTTGAATTAGACAAAGAAAAGGATGAGAAAGCAAGAAACTTATATCAAAGTTATGTCGCTGATTATTCCTCTAATCTCAAATTTGGAAAGGATATATTAGAGCCAGGTAAAGATTTATTTTAATCATATATGTATATATAAGAGATTCCTAAATATTAAAATGTATAAGAGTAATTTACATTAAAATAATTAATTATGAATTTTTCACGAAAAATTATAAATTTTAAAAGTTAAATTTCAGCTAATAAAAATTAAATATTATATATATATTAAACGCGATTATTATTTCAGCTCTGATCGTCGAACATGAAATCATAGATCCAAATGTATTAACTCGAGCTGATGTCAAAGCACGAAGTAGAAAAATGGTAGAAGCTAATTTGAAACCTGAATAATTTATATTAATATAAAGATTTATTTATTATATTTAACCATTTTGGAAAATTTTTAATCTATATCACACACACGGCTAATATTTATGCTAGTTTAGGTAAATATAGTGAAATGTTTCTACGCACATATTTTTTTAATATTATTATTATTATTATTATTATTATTATATTTTATGTATTATAAAGAAAAAGTATATTAATTATAAATATACTACTCATTTATATTATTAATACGTCCCCATCCTAGTCTTTCTTTTTTCGTTTCTACTCTCAACCAAGAAGGCATAGATTTGTCCAATGCATGAGCATTTGGATATTTCAATGGTGGTTCTGGTTTTCTGAATGGATGAACCTTTTTCAATTTCTTTAATAAAAATTCCTTATTTATTTCTTTTGGATCCCTGTATCTATCTAAATATAAATTAAAAGCTCGTCTTCGGGGGAACCATTCCTGCGGCCTTAGATATGGTTTTGGAAAATCGTACTCAAACACTGGTTCTTCCATTTCTATAAATACATATAGTAAAATTTTCATTTCAATCAATTTATATAAATAATCTATATAAATAATATAATATTAATACATACGTAAATTATAATGATAAAAATCAGTAAGAGATTGATCCCAGTCCGATTGGAAAAATGTTATTCCTGCTGGTGTTAAATAATCTTGATATTCTCTATAAAATTCTAATGTATTCCAATCACGTTCCAATAAATTTAGACTGAAACGTATCATAAAAATACATTTATTAGATACATTTATAAATATAAATTTCAAACTTAGTATATTAAAAAGTATATTTCCTTACCAAGGCTGTTCCTTTTTATATTTTGTGTAATCGATACGTTTGTCCTGTTTATATAATACAAATATATATCTACAGTATCCAATACCACGCGATGGTATTGGTCTTAAATAATCGACTAGTTGTTCTCCTTTTGCAATGTCATTTCCAGGTATATTTCCACTATAATTAAATATAATCTATCAAAAAATGTGTTCTCACGATTGTAATATAAAAAGTATATAAATTATAGAAGCTTACATAAACCAGTGGCAATATTCGTTAGAAGGATCCGTAAAGTTTCCATCTGGTGTAGTCATTAATAAAGTCCATAGCGTATCTGAGCTAGCAATATAGTTAACGGTAGGTTGGTTTTTAGCTTCACTCGGTTTAATTACATTTCCAGTATAAACTCTAGCGAGTACATCCTCTATTCCTAAATCATAATCTATTTGTAATTGTATAACCGGGTAAAAAAATGCATCTTTATACAAATGTTGATAGACTCCGTAATGTTCTGCAATTCTATAAGTATGTTCTGGCCCATTTGTTTCCCACCAAATCTCTCTAGCTTTTTCTAAATCGATATTTACTGTAGAAAGAAAGATTATAAAAGTTGAGTGATATTTACTTAAAGAATTGATAAAGTATAAAAATTGAAAATTACATTAAATGATTGAAATCATATTTAACACACTTACTTGCCAATTTACGTGAACTTTTCTCTAATTCAGAATTCTTCTCATTAGCTTTTAATTCGGCATTCCATTCTTTCATCAATGTCTTCTTAGATTTTGTAGTAAACGATAAACCAATATTAACTTGATTTTTTAAATACTCTTCTCTTTTCTCTGCCACTGAAAACAAATAGTATATTTAAATAAATATATCAAAGTAATGATGAAATATATTATTATAAATATTATATTTAATGATCAAATTATATTGAAAACACATGTGTCAAAATGTGTGTATGTGTGTGTGTGTGTGAATATAACAAAATAATTAAATATATTCAAAGAAATATTTACATGCCAGTCGTTGTTCTAATGAACGAGCAATTGTTGGAGGTTTTCCACGTATATGATGACCATATCGAATTTGTTGACCATTAATATTTAATAAATCAGTGGAAAGTGAACGAAAAATCCTTCCTGCCATATCTCACACTTTAGTTACATGAAATTAAATATCCTAACCTCAATTAGGATTGCTATATCGAACGATATTCATATACTATTCTTTTTATACATAACACACATAAGTACGTATATATACTAACCTATCTACTTACATTCAATTTTAATGTGAATTTAAAATATTAAATGAGCATAAACAATTTCTCTCTTTTTTANATATATATATATATATATATATATATATATTACAATATTCTATATATTCTTTATATATTATTTTATATAATAATATATAAAAAAAAAGATTTTCTTCAACTACGAGAAACTCGAATATAAATTAATAACCATCCGGTTCAATTTTATCTAAGATAGGTTCATCCTCATCTAACTCATCTATACTCTTCGTCTTTTTCAACTGTCTTCTTTCAACTTTACCACGTTTGATGCAGACAAGCATAAGTAACATATTTTGTAATGCCGCTCTTATCTTCATTGATAATTCACCATGAGATCTTCTTAATTCTTTGTAATCACCAATACGTTTCTTTTGAGCTTCAATTTCTTCCAACAAAGCTTTTTTATCTATCCTATATCTAACAATATCATAAGAAACGATTTATATGTTTAATTTATTTTCAATTACGAGATTAAATTTTTATTTATTTATAATTGTCTACAATTATTAATTAAGTCTACATACTGCCCTGTTGTTGATAACATCGTGTGTTCAAGCTTTTCAAGAAGGATAATAGATTCTTCTTTTTTAATTACAAGATTATTGCGTTCTTTGATATTATAATTAAATTGATTAATCAAACGTTTCTTCTGTTTCATTTGTTCTTCGAGTCTGTGCATTGTTATAATTATTATTTTCAAATGAATGTGATAAAATTATCATCATCATCATCTCTCATCAATGTATTATTGTTAGATATATTCATTACTTTTTACACATACCTTGGAAATAATTCGTTATGACTTCTAACTAAAACGGTATCTTTTAATATTTCACAAATTTCTTCCAAACGTTTAAGTTGACTTTCTAAATGATCAGATTTCCCCTTAAAGTTGGCATTTTTCTTAATAAGAGCTTCGTTGCTCTGTGAATGCGGTATGTTTACTTATATACTTTCCTTAGAATCTAATTAATCACTTTAAATGAAAAAGCAGTGGAAAATATAACATCTTAATGTCATCCCTCTTTTCAAGTTACGAAAACTTGATGTTTCAGGACTGCATTTATATTTTAGATATAACATCATTACGAGGTGTCAAAAAACAAGCCTATTTCAGTTAATCAAATTTATACAAATGTTATTAATTTAATTTTTATCAAATAAAAATATACCCCTACATTATGCACGCGCGTGTGTGGGTGTGTTAAATATAATGTAAAAAATATAATAGTTACTTACTTCGATTCTAACTAAAGATTTTGCATATCCCCATAGATCGGTAACACGTTCGCGAGCTGTAATTAAAGTACGTTCTCTTTCTTTCATATGTTTTAAAACATCTCGAGTTATTATCTTATATTTTTCTTTTAAATCATCAACATTTTCTGCTCCCAATTGTCCCATTACTGTTGCTTTTACTATCACCTTACATTGATCCTTTTGATCATCTTTCAAAGCATTAAGAAGTGCATCGAAATATACTGTATCCTACATATTAAAACGAAAACATAAAGGAACAATCAAAAAATCTCTAATGAGAAAGATAAGAATTTTACAAAACCCTGCAGAAACACGTACTTTTTTTAAAATGTTAATCATCGTTATATAAGTTGTACGTATGGCTTTAGCACCATTTTGTTTAGCTGTTGAGCGTTGCAAATGTGCAGACAAACGTTGATGCAAATGATCTGTTTGAACTTCTTGACCCTCTTCTTCCAGTAATACACATTTTTCAACCTTATTTTTTGATAATATAATAAAATCAAATAGATAAAATGAATAATACAATAGTTTAAATATTTTACTTTTTTCTAATAAACGCGACGTACTTGTAAATCGAAATATTGTTTAGCCAATTTTTCTTTCTCGTAACGTATTTTGTCCAATTGTCGATGGTATAATTCACTGTTTTGATAAATTCTATCGTGAATTTCCTAAAACATTGAAAGTTTTAAGTACTTTTTGAATGCCTTTTGAAAAGTTAGTTTATGTTCCCGAACAGCGATTGTGAATTTATAAAGTTTAAGTGAGCTATGAATCTTTAAAACGTTTTAATCAAAGTTTTGTAAATTGTGTATCAAACAAAATTGAGATTTTAAATCTTTTCAAAATATCGTCCCAAAGAAAAAACATCTCGAAGTTATCTTCTCGAAGTATCTATATTTCATTTTTGATAGAATCTCAAAATGTGGATAGAAAATTTGTATAAAATTCTTTCTTAAAACAATCTTGATTTATTAAGTAAATAAAATATCGAGAAATTATATTACGTCTTTACTGAGTTGACCAAAAGCTAAATGAAAGTTATCATATTGTTGTAATATCGCTAAAAGATGAGTTTTATTTCCAGTTACAACGTCATGAACAATACCGCGATACTCTCGAACATCCGTTCGTATAGATTTCAAATTTTTCGATACTCTTTGCTTCAATTTAATTAATTCCAATGAACGAATCTTTTTATCTCGATCTATGACAAAATATAATTTAATGTATGACAATTATTTTTTGCATTTCTTTAGAAAAAGGTTGAAATTATTTCATTGGTAAACAAATTAAAAAAAAAAAAAAAATAAAAACATAATTTTAGAGTTTTGTTTAATTATATTCATTTACAAAATTTTATTAATTAACCATATAACTTAAGAACTCCACGATACTGATTTATTTTGTCTCTCTTGGTCCATCGTTCGTCTGACATTTTGTGAACTTTGACATGTTTTGCAGTTAACATTTTAGTACAATTTTTGTTATACTATGAATATTTCTTTTTTCCTGATGTGTATATACATAAGTATATATATATGCTGTCAGTTTATCGATTTTGCGTGGAAAGCACAGTAAAAATTCAATCGGTTAGTTGATTCTGTTAAATAAAGCAACACACCATGGCTTTGAATTTAGTTATTCCGATTTCGATAATCGATTATGTTAATATTTAAGTAAATAGAGTAAACAATATTGCTGTGTACGACGGTCCACTTCCTTTGAAAATATTTTTTTTAAGGTATAGGGTGTGTGGCAGGATTATTTCTGTATTACAAATAATTATCAAAATTATTTAGTATATGCATTTGCTGTCAAATCTTTTAATATCTGTGCCATGGCTGCAGGATTATCTTTTGGTACCTAAAATTTATTTAGATATTTAGAAGATTTTCTATTTAATATGTGAGTCGATAATTATAAAATTAATCTAACATAAGTTATTTAAGTTATTAAGAAACATATTTTAGAGTCACACGAATATTTTCTTGAAAAATAAATATAAGATATCTTTCGTGTATGGGGTTTTAAAAATTTGTAAAATATATTTCTACGGAGTTTCCTACGAAAAGTGTTCGCATTTAATTTATATAATTTTTATAAGATAAAAAATGCTTACGTAGAAATAACTTTAATTATTCTATAATTGTTTTATTATAAGAAAAACATTTTTAAATAATTGAAACCCAGATATATTGGAATATCTATTATTTGTTTTTAAACAAAAAATATATGACTAACAATAATTAGATCAGTTTTATAATCATCGACTAATACGTTTAAAACAAATTATTATAAGAAATATACGTAATACCATGTGTCCTGCTCGGTTGACCCAATATAATCCAAAATTACTGTAACTTTTAGAGTAACCTTCGATAATGCGATCAGAAACCAATGACAATCTTTTAGCGTTACGCCAATTGTAAGAATTTTTCCAATTCATATTATCAACCCAAAGTACTGTGCCTACAAATTTTTAATCTTATTCGAATATTTGATCCAAAAAGAAAAAGAAAATATATAGAGAAGACGTAATATAAATGAAAAATGTATGCCTGGCGTATCAACGATGAGGTCCATGTGCCCGGTGTATACAAACACATTGATGTTAGTTTCGTTCAGTAAGAGTTCCACTATAAAATACGATAACATTTTTTATGTACATACACGTAACACTGAAGTAATATTTTTATCTAACTCGACGGAGATAATAAATAATATATACTTAAGCTTTCCGTGATATTTAATTTACTCTCGTACGGTTAAATGAACATTTTATCTAAAAGCATTTGAAAGCGTATTCTCTCTTGGAATTAACAAAAGATAATAATTATTATTATTATCGCAACACACACATAACAGCAAGAAAAATTATCGAAGATATATAATCTCTCTCTCTCTCTCTCTCTCTCTCTCTCTCTCTTTTTCTTTTGATAAATAATTTCATTGTGAGATATTTTAACTTCTTATTGTATAACGTACATGTATTACAATTGTGTCAAGAGTAATTACCTTTATCGACAACCGGTTTCATGAAATCCTCCATCAACATACCGAACACCATATTAGATTGTCTACCATGAAAATTTTTAAGACCGAGTGCAGTTTTTACTGGTCCGTTCATTAAATCCTCTAAACTTCTACCATTTTGTTGAATCAAATTGTGATATTTAGCATCTGTGGTATATAATCAGATTATTATTATTATTATTATTATTATTATGTTTGTTTAAGTATCTCTCGTATTTCATCAGTTGGAATAGTTTGAATAGACCGACTATTGTCAGATCTATTCATAAGTTACCATTGTGCGAATATTCTTGATGTAAGGATTTCAATACCACATATATCTATCTATCATGCTTTTCAAATGATTACCTTTTGAATTTGAATGTATATGTTATTTTGCAAACCTAGTTGAATTAAGTACTTCGTCAACGAGTTATTATTATTATCATTATCCAACTGTGTTGTTTGTATTGTAATACGTTAACGCGAAGCTGACATTTAATAATAATTTACTAATGTTATCGAAGAGTTCAGAATATTGTTTTCTATTTTTGTTTTTTTTTTTTATAAAATTGTCCTATTCATAGAATCGATAAAATAAGATCACCTCCTACTGTATAAATTGATGACAATCCTAGAATTCGAGAACGATCGTGGGCAGGAGACAATTTTGTTAGAATGTTATAAAAATCGATATTATCCGTAACTTTGAGAATGACATTTTCTGTTTGACTCCATAAAGTAGTGGCCATTGACCATCGACCATTATTAATTGCATCTTTAGTTGCTTTGGCTGATATTTCAATTTTTTTATAACCGTTAGAATCGATCATACCCTAAAGAAATGAAATATGAAATTTATCTTATATTAACTTGGCAGTTACGATGATCGATCGTTTATAATCATGAGACAATTTATCCAATAGTATTACCGTGCTAAGTAAAAAAGGTGCCCAAGTCATGACAGAATCGATTGGAGATATCCAAGCATCGCCAAGACCAACCCCTTTTAAATTACTTCTAATAGTACCTGCTTGCTGCTCCTGTAAATTTAATATATTATATAATATTATATTATATTATATATATATATCATTTTCTCTATGATATAAAACAAATTGGAAAATAAAAAAAGGGAGCAGACCTTATACCAAACTAGAGCAAATTCAGCCCCCATTTTTCCACCATACGATTCGGTTAAAATATAAGTAGGTACATTAGAAAATTTAGGTAATTTTTTTAGAAAACCTTTCATGCATTCAACGAGATCAATAGCAATTTGTTCATTCGTTCGAGCATATGCTTCTGAATTTTCAACATAACTAAATCCAGTACCAACTGGATTATCGATGAACAAAACATTGTAATTTTTAATCTGTTAGAAAAGAGACATTTTTTTGTAAATATTCAATGTATATTTCTATAATATTTATTCTTATTTGGAAATGTTCGATAGAGGAGAAAAAAGAAAACAAAAGAAAAAAAGCAAATCCTACCCACGTATAATTCCTTGGTTTCAAATTCGTATCGAGAGGACCAAGTTCTTCAAAGTTTCCATAAGAAGTGGAGGATCCACCTGGACCACCTTGCAACCAAATTAATAAGGGTTTTTCGTAATACGATTGAACGTTTGCCGTGGTGTAATAAAGCCACCAAAACATATGGGAATATTGTCTAACCGTCACATGTCCCCAATCTTGTTCACCCGGACCGAAACCTACTTTTCCTAGTATCAAAATTAATCAATTCAGTATTTTTTATTCTCTCTTTTTTCTTTTATATTATCTCGTAATAAAAATAAATATATAGTTTTGTACTATATTAATCTCACCGATACTTTCGGAAAGAAGGCACGATAAAATGATAACAACTAACGTCACACGTTGCATCTTCACAAATTATGATTTACTGGAACTCACACACAATGTGGTTGCACAGATTTTAACGATTGTATTTAATATACTGTCTTATCGATATATAAGACAGATTAGATACGATTCTATATACGTGACTCTTATGACAAAGTATATGTACCTGTATTTTTAGAAGATTTTATAAGTAATTTGATATCATGATTTTCGTAATATGAAAAAAAAATATACATAGCTATATCGATACGCAGGTGTGAATACAACACTACGCACGATAATTTAAAGTATATAACCACATCGAAAAATAAAAGTGGATATGATCGACAAAAAATATTCAATGTTAAACCCACCAATGTATATGTTATATTTAAATGAAAAAATTATATGTATTCAATTTTCAAGATATATCAAATATATATTTTTTATGTTATCTTCATCGAACATCATAATATCAAATGATTCATAAAGTGCAAATTTCTCTTCTCTTTCTAAATAATCAACACATTTTCTCTATGCATATATATATATATATATATATATATATATGTATTTATTATGTGTGTCGACTTAATCGGTGTTCCAGATTCAGTTTCAATTCACGTTTCAAAATGTTGCCAATATACCGTTTTATTGGAAAAAAAACAATAGGCATTGTATATAAGGTGTTTTTGCTTTTGAATTCTCTCTCATTTTCTCTCTCTCTCTTTCTCTTTAGCAGAAGATTTCAATGCCTTGTATTTCAATGAAGAACCCTAATACAGATAATTATAATATATTTTCATCTACCTCTCGTTGTAAATACTTCATTCATCTTCTTCGTTCCTATTGTAAAAAGTTAATATATTAATTCGGTAATAGAAACGTTAAAAATGTTTACTACCTTCTTTGAACCAAAATTCTATGAAAATATTCACAATTGTTTTGTTATATTATAATATTTTATTAGGGATGAATTATGCAATTCGGATTTTCTAAATTTTCAACTTGTAATTTTTCTTGCATTTTTTTTTTTTTGCACATACATTTATTTATGCATACAAAATATGAAAATAACAGTAAAGCTTTGAATACCATCATCTGATTTATTTATTTTATTGCTTTAATATAATAATCCCATATAAGGGATTAGTGCCATATAATTTTTGTTGGTCCTTGATACCAATATCTCGAGCAATCAAATCGTGAAACAATATATAACACACACACATTTGATTAAATAATAATACTTTATCTCTGGAATATAATTAAGTATATTTTTTTTCTTTTTTTTTTCTTCTCTCTTCTTTTTTTTTCTTTCCTTTACTTTTGTTGTTAACAGAGATTATATACCATCGCATTAATTACAATACACAACGAACAGAGATGCATTGGATTCTTCCATTTGGATGTTATTTTATTTATTTTTTTGTTCTATTTATCAATCATCATCATTATTATTATTATTATTATTATTATTATTAATCAAGAAATGGCAGTAGTATTTTACGTCATGCATTATATCGTGCAGACATTATGGCAAAAAAATCATCACAAACTTTATGAGAATCATTTGGGAATTTCTTTTTTTTTTATCATCAGAAAAAAGGGAATAACAAGGATAGATTCGATTTGGTGACTTTTATTCGACGATTGTGAGTGTATGTATATTATGTATATATATATGTAAGTTTACATGAACTGTCGAATAGAAGACGCATTTTTAAAGATGTTGTATCATTGATGCTTTCAGATTCGAACATTAAACGGACTCTGAGGGATCGTGTATCTTCTTTTAAAATTTATTACGTTTAATTACAAGTACGTATAAATAAATACGTAGAATTATATTATTTTCCATAATTTGTGATTCAATTCGAAGTTCTCAACCAAGAGTATACAATTAATTAACATTAATAAAATATTCAGTAATCGTGTTTACCTTGTAATATATTGTATTATTATTATTATTATTATTTTATTTTTTATTCATGGGATTCACTTAGAATTATTAGTTTAGATTACAAAAATACGTAAAGGCACTTGATAAGAATTTTGTAGTTTTTCTTTTTCATTAGTTTTTAATTTTTCTATTTGGTTTATTTTGTTTTTTATACAGGGTTGTAGTCGAAAGGTTCTTAAGTGGACCAAAAGTACTTAGGTGATTTCAAAAATCGATTACTTTTATTTCGAGACCCTTTTATGCCAATTTTTTCTTTTCAAATTGCACAATTACAAATTTAACTTGTACAATTGCAGGCTTAATTGAATCTATAATCAAGATGTGTCTCGAGAAATAGTAATTAATTTGCAAAATCATATAGGAAGTTTTGATCTATTCAGAAACTGTTTTAGGGCCTATCACCCTGTAGAATTGTTGACAAATTTTTTCAAATATATTATTCTCAAATAAAAAGAATCATTTATTTTTTTTCGATAATAAATTATTCTTCTTTTTCTCTCTTCCTTACTTTCTTTTTTTTTTTTTCTAATCATACAAAACACACGACGAATATAATCGATCGATCATTTGTCCTTATATGATCGAATCCGACATAAATAGATGAAAGGGGGTTTTTATTTTTTTTTTTTCTCTTTTACGATAATTTTATGCGATCAGACAGATTTTAATAGAACAGACATACTTTTATTCTTATTTTCTTTTTGTTTTTTTTTTTTTTTTTTCATTTTTTTCTGCATTTTTTTAGCACCAATCATAATATACTTATACTTATGACTAGATAAACACATTCGACAAATGAATTGCGACATTATTATTATTATTATTATTAATTTTCTTTTTACTTATTTTGTTACTTTTGATTTCTATGCTGTTTTATTTTT
>NW_014569886.1:121226-146633 GCF_001313835.1 Polistes canadensis
TTATTTTTTTTGCTCATTTAAGAAAGAACATGAAAGAACAGCAACACGATACTTTGAAAAACTTTGAAATATTTTCTATGTAATAGTGTACATTCGTATTATCTAATAGTAAGATTAAATATATAATATATCAATGTATATGTATATAATAATGTATATATTATTATATACTTACACATACCTATATGGTAAGACTTTTTGTTAAACGATTATAAAGGGAACGGAACGGACCCTTCAAACTCGTAAAAGGAAGAGTAATAAAGATTATATAAATATATATGTATTATATATTTATGGCTTAGAAAAAAAAAAAGGAAAAAAAAATTCATTCGATATCATATTGTACAGATTACAGAAATTTATTAATTTAAATAGCTCGCTAATTTGATGCCCTGGTCCAATATTTGACTTTTCTATATACGTCCGTTCTTATATCGATTTGATCCATATATTTATTGATTTATTTTTTCTTTGGTCGACACCGAATCGTTAGTTTTCTCCTTGAAAATCCAAATTTTCGAAAGAGAAAAACTACGTTTCGTATATTATATATGATATAATATAATACAGCTTACATCCTAAAAAAATCTTACAATTATATATATATATATATAATAATAATAATAACCACGGAACACGTTTATAGTGATTAACGAGAAGATTATTTGAATATTTAACGTCAGAATATGTTCGCTAAGCGCCGATTTAAATCAAACGAAATTAATCTCTCTCGTGATGGGGTGAGAGGGGGGAGGGGGAGTAGAGTCAACGACTGACACACTCGATTGAAAAAAAGAAAGAAAGAAAAAAAATTAATTTGAAATGAAATAGATTGGCACTTGGATTATAATATAAAAATGTATCTTTCGTTTGGCTGTTATCAGCGACATATATTCTTATTTATTTATATATATATATAGTTTTTTCTTCCTTTCCTTCGAATATATTTATTTTTGTTATTTTTCACCATCCCAAATGAATGTTCTTTTGTAACACTTGTAAATTATTATGTAACATTTAATATATACGTATCCAGCAAGAAGGCAAAGAGGCACCCTCCTTTCTCTTAATTCAAATCCCCATAAAAATTGTCTGTCCTTTTGTTTTCCTTTCTTCTCTTTCTTTTTTTTTTTTGTTACCAGTCTACAACACATGAAGATCCTCGCAGTTTTTAAATTTGCTATCATCTCTTCTGAAGAGCGAATTTAACATTTGTTTAGCCTTCATGCTAGCTCGCACCACAACTCCAGATTTATTATACCAATGACCACCACCGCTTCCCTCGCTCGCAGTATTACCACCACTTTGATTCTCCAATTGGCCTTGATCAATTTTTAGCCGTATTTGTTTCAATATACCGACCAATAATTCGTCGACGTTGTGTTTTATACCAACCGATACCTCGATGAACTTTGCACGATACTTACAAGCCTTATCCTTGCCGTCTGGTAAAAAGAAAAACAAATTCAAAATTGAGAAATATATATATATATATATATTAAATTCATTTTTATTTATATCGGATGGTTAAACAATTATTAAGATGGGACATAAGTTTTCAAATGATTTTCAATATTGATTATTTTATTTTAAAACCTTTTGTAAGTTAATTTAATGTCCAAATCGTAAAATTACAGAGGCCTAATATCGAACTTGGAAAATTTTCGAATAGAATCGCTGATGTTTCTAATTCATTGAAACGAAAATATTGATTGTTTTATATATTATTATTATTTTCTTGTTATCTTACAAACCTGAATATGGAACGACTCGAGAACGTGCTAGATCAACCTTATTACCCACGAGAATGACCGGTTTACCAAGATCCTGATCACGAAGGTAAGCCAAATATTGTTCTGCTCTTTGAAAGGATGCCTTGTCTATTACCGAATACATTACTACAAAAGCATCAGGTGGTGGTATCTTCTCCAATTCCGTCTGAAATCAATTAAAACAATTATTAATGTTAATATATATTTGCGTTTATTCTTACACATTGTTTTGAGATCGGTCAGGAGGTCAATAATTTCAATTATCTATTCGAATTTTTTTCATTTGATTATATTTTCTTTTCTTTTTTTGTGTTTGTTTCAAGAAATATATTTCTCTTACCTTTGGATTGGGGATATTTAAAAATATCAATTCGCTTTCCTCTCCATCGAGTTTCACAAAAACGGATTGTTCGCTTGGGACATCTGTAACAAAGACCAAGGAAGGATGAATTGTTTCCTAAATGAGAGACAAAGGATTCGACGAAGAAAAAGAGATATATATATATATATATATATAGAGAGAGAGAGAGAGAGAGAGAGAGAGAGAAATTGAAGAAGAAAAACTTTTCAAAGGGAAAGAACTGGGGAAAACCCAAGGACTTTATTTTCATTTACTTTCTCATTTAGTTTTATATATATATATATACTTTCACAATTACTTTCAAACTTAAAAAAATGGTTACAATTATTTTTTAATTATTGTTGCGTGTGTTATATTAATTAACAGTTTGTTAGAATTTATTAATCGAATCTAAAAGTTCGATAGTATTAACAATTCTATTACAATAAATATGTAAATTACAAATGAAATATTTTAATTAATAATATTATTTTTAGAAAAAAATATATATATATGTGTGTGTATATATAAGTCAACGGCCTAACCACGTTGGATTATTAGTTTCCTTTTAGGATTACTAAAGTCAAGCAACGTGAACACAATAGTAATATGGATGAGTGAACCCTTCCAGGAAAACAAACGATAAAAACCATGTGTTGTTTAGAAAAGGAAATGACTCGAACCTCTAAGTAAAGGAATGAAGTAAAAGGGAGAGTTTAAAAAAACAAGATATTATATCTGTCTAAAATAATTTGTTCCAGTATGATTTTAAATTTATAAATAAACATAATATTAATATGATTTGTTTCTATACTTATATAATTATATCCTATAAATAATAAAAAAATAATATACTCTCTCTATCTCTCTCTTTTTCTCAATAATAATAATATACAAAAAATAGAGATAACTTAAATAGGATATTTGATTAAAAAGAGAGAGAGAGAGAGAGAGAGAGAGAGAGAGAGAGAGAGAAAGAAAGAATTAGAAAAATAGAAAGAAAATTGATCTACTCAGGTCAATCTCTTCCAAACACATCCTTCTTTGTTGAATCGCTATTGTATGTCTTGGCTGAAGACTTACACAGTTATGGTTGCCAGAAAACGGAGGTTAACGTTCAGCAGTAGTCAGTAAGCTTGTCGGAGCAGTTTCTACTATCATAAAGGCAGACGCATTTAGCACGACGTTTAGCCGTTCGCAATATTCCTCTTACTACTATTTCTTTTCCTCTTTTTTTTTTTTTTCTCTTGTGAAATGACGATGGTATTAAGCGAGTTCGTTAAAGGGAAACTGAAAGAGCAAAGTATGCCATGCAATAAATCCAACTCTTGCGCGTATATTTTTACAAAAAAAAAAGAAAGAAATTTTCGAACTTAAGCATATCCGCCATTTTTTTGTTCTTTTTTTGATTCTAATTAATGCGAATCGAGAGAGAGAGTTAAGTTATATACGTGTATATATATATACACATATATGTGTACCTATGGTTTTTCTTTGTGAAATTTTTGTAAAAAATTTTCTATTGTTTTCAATAGAAAATAAATTCCGGATAAATTTGTACGATCCTCAATAATGTTCTTTTGTATTTGACGAACACAATTATGATGGTTAATCAAGATATTTTATCGATAAAACATGATTCGTTGTTCTATTATTATTATTATTTGCAATATTTGTCGTTGTTATCTTTTCGATTGCAAGGAAACTATTAATCAGGATAATATCGGTGCCGTACGTTAACGTGAATTTGAAACTAGCAATTAAGTATATTAAAATATGCTAAAACAACGATGTATATGTTATAGAATTTATTTTAATTTGAAATAAATCAAGGAGACGATGATTAAAAAGAAAAAGAGATTATGTGAAAATGTTATATTTTGTTTATCAGAAAATAAAAGATGATATTTCGAATCCCATGTATGGTACTCGCGAGAGAATCAAAATTTATTTTTCTGACGTTAACTACATAGGACTCATAGATAAAGTGTTCGAGTAGTTAAACGAAAAAGGAAAAATGACGTTTAGGTTTGAAGATAAAATAACGTAAAAGTAAAGTTAAGTTAAGTCAAGTAAAGTAAAGTAAAGTAAAGTAAAGTAAAAGGAAGGAAAGGAGAGTGTGCCATCTTTTGTCGAGAAAACAAACGCCATAGGTTGTACGAACCAGAGAGAACCGACAAAGGACGGTACTATAGACTCATAAAAAAGGATTTTAAAGAGAGAGAGAGAGAGAGAGAGAGAAAGATATGCGAGGGTGAGTAAAAGTGTGAGTGTGAGTGTGAGTGGTGCAAGTGAGAAAGAGAACAGACGATGAACAGACGCGAACCCTCTCTATGATGTACGCTTATAGCACGGACCAACGCAAAATTAACCACAGCTATTTTCGATCAACTACTCTCTCTCTCTTTCTCTCTTTCTCTTTCTCTTTTTGTTTCTGCACTTTTCTTTTCTCCTATACCTTCGTGGAAAGTCCGCCAAGCATAACCGTTTTACTTCTGATTTTCGGTACTCGTGCATATGAATCTTCCTCGAACGTTTAACTTCTTTAAACAATATTTTTTTTACGGATAGAAAAGGTTTCCCGTTTCAATTGATAAGTAAAAATAAAGAAAGTAGGGAAATTAGTTAAATGATTTGTTTCTTTATATTATTAAGGGGGGAAAATTTCAAACAGATTCATCAATTTTAAGTCAGAATTATGATTTTTATAAGCATTATGAATACAAAATATGCATGTACTTTTCATTTAAAATTTTGGCGACTCTGGGGAATGTGTTTAAATTAAAATTAAGAGGTAAAAATTTACAAGAATTATTTTTTTTATGTATTTAGAAGATATATACGGGGACGGGAAACAAAAAAATTCCAAAATGATTTAAATAAGGACCAACCTAATGTATATATATATATATATATATACAATGCTTTTTTAAAAGTGTATACTTTTCATCTTTTTATTAGAAGAATATAGAAAACGAAGTAAGATCATACACATCACAGTTTTATTGCACATCGTATCAAGTAAACCTTTATAAAAGAAAGGGTGTAACCCTCAGCATCTAGGAACCCTTGAACGATATGACGTGGGCGTGTGAAAATGTATCTTTCTAGCGTTAAAGTGCACACACACATGTATGTATTTACATAGGTACGTGTTACAGACGCAAACTAGAGTGTGTATACGTACATTGTGTGTACTTCGTCTTCTACTTTAACACTCAAAAGGAACTTTGGTTAAACTTTAAGCGTCAACTCACTCACTGAGAGTGATAACTAACTTAATCTCTTGGAAAATCCTAGAGTAGGGATTAACTAAGGATAATCTATTTTTTATTTCCACTTAGTTTTTACGAAATATATATTAGGATGCTCAGAAAGTTCATAGAGAATGATGAAACATATGCTAGATATTTTTTTAGTTTAATGTATTCGGTCGTGTCTATTAAAGCTTTTTGCATTTCTTTTTGACAAAATTTTTTATGCACACACAAGATTTATTTTATTTTATTTTTCATTTTATATTATTCTATACTAATTTATTAATAATATACGATCCATTAGGTTGCAATGATTACATCATAAAATAAAAACATATTGTTTATATAAGATTACTATTAAAAGAAAAAAAGAAGAACTAAAAGAACAATAAAAGAATAATAAAAATATAGAGTATCCTTTAAAATCATTTGGAAAACTTGTGAACCCCTAATCTGTAATAATATATATTACTTTGGTGACACATTTGAAATGATTTAAGTAATATATTCAGATCAGAATGAATTGTTGAGTGTATATGTGTTTCTGTTTTAACAGGTGGAAGAGCATTAGGAATATCGAGTTGTGGTGTTGCTTGACAAAGTTAAAACGATAATTCAAGTCATTTTGAGAAAGTATATAGCATCCTCGACCCAGATACCCACGCGAATTCTGTATTATTCGAAATTTACGGCTTGAATATTCACTATGAGTGATATTTTTAAGAAGGAAATTTTTCCCCTTTTCGCGAGATAAAGAGAGAACAAAATCGATAGAAGTTAGAACTAATTTTCGAATTATTTTTCATTTCTTAATCTTACCATGGAATGATTTTTTTTTGTATTGTTATTTTATAGCAAGAGATGATCACACGTGCGAAGTAAAAAAAGTAAAACAGGTTTGATAAACCATTCCCAAAGAGTTTTAACAATCAGTTATTATTTAATGGAATACGATAGGAAGATATTCGTGTTCCTTGCACATATGCAACGTTTACGTAATGATATGGGACTGACGAGACACACAAGATGCGTTCATATCAATTGTACGAGATCTAATCGAACAAACATGCGTAGTAAATCGTTGAGATTTGTTAAATGCAAATTATTATTATTATGTTAATAATCAAGTTTTTTCTTTTTATATAGGATATATTTATATAAATATAATAGTAGAACAAGCCTCTTGAACATTTTTTTATTCATTCGGAGAGAAATAAACTTTATTATAAAAATTGTAAGAAATAAATGAAAAAGAAAACTTAGGGGATTTGATTATCTAAAAGAGTTTTCCTTAGATTAATTTTGTAAAGTGAGTAAAAAAGTAAAAGGGTTTTATGTTGGAAAAGCAATTACTTCAAAGGGATAAAACAAAATTGAATCGAGATTGGAAAAGAGACTCGGAGAACAACACACACATTTGGCCAACAACACGTTTTGAATAATTTTCTCTCTATTTCTATTTCCGTTATTGGATTTCGAATTCTAAAATCATTTCTTTAGGTTAACTTTGATTGCCTTCTTAAAAAAAAAGTATATTCAAGCGTAGTATCTCTAACTTATTCGATAGGATACGAAATGAACATGGATTTGACGATGATTCTCTTGACACACTTTTAAATGAAATGCAAATAAAGTTTACCTCTTTGCCTATCGTAGGCATTGATACATTCACTTGTCATGAATTGGCTAATCAAGCCTGTCTTTCCAACTCTCCTTGCTCCCAAAATGGCTACGTTATATGATATGACCTCCTTCGGTGGCATGGTATTTGTTTCTTCCGTTTCCTGTTCCGCAGGTGCCAAAGAATTCGATCGTGATCTTCTTCGTTTGAAAGAGTCCCCTCTGTTTATGACACCTGAAACACAAAACAAATAATAAATTAGTTCTATTATTATTATTACTACTATTATACTACTTATGAAATGTGATGTATAACCCTATCCCTACATTTTTCACTTATAACAATAATATACTATTCTCGTCATAGTGTATCATTGGTTATGTGTATGTATATGTGTATATTCCGTGGATGCATGCAAGAACTTGATATGTCACAAAAGTAACTTTCTGACAATGAAATATTGATTTTCCAAGCTCGCTTATTGTCCCTTTTCTGCTGTTTCCAAATTTTCTTCTTTCTATTATATTTTGTATAAATATATTATTCAGTTGTGAAATGTCATATATCAAGTTTTCGTATGTACCCATTGAATTTTTGTTTTTATAATAAATCTCGTTGGAATAAATGAGATTTCTTTTGTTAATAAAATATTATACAGATAATTTAGAGTTTTTGTTTGATAGGGGATATTAAAAAAAAGGAATCGATCAGTACTGTAATCAATCCTTTTTCCTTCTACCCTTATTTTTCATGTATTTTTTTTTTCCAGGAACTTATACTCATTGTATTACTGAGTTAACGCTTAATTGGCCTCCCTTCTCGTGTAACAATCCATAATAATAATAATGTGTAAATAAATTATAAATAACGTACTTAGAGTGAAAGATAGTATCCCGACCGATATCGATCGACAAAAAAAGATCATATTCCTTGAAGGTCATGCACGTATGCAATTTGCATGATTGCAAATCTTGTTATAAAAAGCGTAGAAAAAAAAAAAAATTACACACAAGAGGAGGTAAAAGTGAACGAATAATCGCGGGAACAAAATGTCTTTTCTAAAACACGGATTCGTATAATATACAAATGTTCGATTCTTAAAAGAAATCCTCGACTTTTGACCTTTACCCTGTCTCTACTTTTTTTTTTCCCACGTGTTTTATTTTTAAATGAGATACAAAGTGCTCAAGTGCTCGAGTTGTTACAGCAGCGAAGGTGGAACAAATTACTTACCGAGTTAAGTCAAAGTTGAATTTAAAATGAAAGAAAGAGAAAAAAAAGGTTGGTAACACAAATTTGTTCAAAAGTTGTTTGACGTTCCGTCAAAGATATTGAGATAGAAATTAGGGAAATAAAAAGATAAGCACATGACTGCGATCGAATATGACGATGATGTATGTACGCGACTTTACACGGTTTCTTTTCTTTCTTCCTTTCTTTTTCTCTCTCTCTTACTTTCTAGGTCTATCTAAAAATAAAGTTAAACGTACGTCCAGTTGTGTGTTCGTGGAGATATATCGACAGAACGTAAAAATTCGTTAACTGAATGGCGGACAGCAGCCGTGACAAATGATCACGAACGAACTAAGGTAACATGATTTCTTTTTTGGATATAACGATAGATTATGTTGAAAGAAAACAAAACAAAAAATTAGTAGCAAGAGATAAATAGAAAAGTAATTTTTATTTTAATTTATTTTTTCTCTATCTCTCTCTCTCTTTTTTTCATTTAATAATTTCATATATATAATAATTTAGCAATGCAACAACGTGTTCTAGATAAGAAATCATCGTGTCGAATTTCTATCATGATGAAATCGAATATTTTGCTTTTGTACATTTTTCATTGTTGATTAGTAAACGGATAAACACGGATTGAAGTGGGTAAAATACTAACGAGAAAAACAAAAAGGAAGTGGAGTTGAGAAGAGAAAGCTTATTGTCAAGCCGTGACTGTAAAGCTAAAACAACGAACGTCCTGTTTGGACAGAACGATTGAGAACATCGATATCCGAGTGTTCACGGCTGTCCATGAAGCAGTTCTGTTCGCTGAAGCTTTGTGCTGAATCTTTGTTTCTAACGAAACGTACACAACTTCAACCTATGTAGTATTCCACATATATATATATATATATATATGTAGACCAAATGAAAGCCATCGCGAATCGATTCGAATAGAAAGTTGGGAAGCTTTTCATATGAATTTCCTATGAATCCTATTTCACCATATATTTTCATTCTATTCCTTTAGTTTGTGATTCTATAGTTTTTATTTATTTTCCTTTATTCATATTTTATTAACCTTTTGCGGTGTTAAACATAGTTAATAAAAAGTGAATAGTTAAGAAAATCTTACATTGCAAACGAGTTGATTTGTTGATCATTATCGAGGATTCTCAAATCAGATGGAAAATGATTAAGATTGATCATTACGTTCTATTATCTCTCTCTGTCTCTCTCTCTCTCTCTCTCTCGATTTCTGATAGGGTCAATCGTATTACAGCATAATTTACCGAGGATCCATGCATTCCTGTGAAACCGCTTATGTGATTGTGTCTGACCACACCATGTACCATTACTACTGTCTTACCACTGGTAAAACAGATTAAAATTATCATAATAATATTTGAATGAACGTACAATAGACAGGTTAGATTATTTTCTTCGTTAAATAATAATATAATATTACTACGACAAACATATATTTAATATACATATAGATTTGTATTATATTTGTTAATAAATGCAACATTATCAAAGTATAATTTATTTAAATGTTCTTCATTTTTGGTTCGATTAAAGAATTAACTCTTACATTTGTATTATTTTCAAGATATTTATTTATTACACAAAATTATACTTGTTTCCATATAAATTGCAATCAATAATAAAAACGAACAATGATAATTGTATTTAAAAACTAATAATAGTGAATGTTTGAACCATCCTTAAAAACGTTGAGTTACGTGTTCACGAGTCGTTGAAATTTAGAGAGTAACAGGCAAACAAAAAATAAACAAAAAAAAAAAAAAAAGAGGAACAAAAGGTATGAAATTGAAAAACCTTTGCGAAGCGTGAAAACGAATTGTAATTAACTACTATCACATTCGCGATACTGGTCCAAATAGAATTTTCATTTATATTATCATTGTTAATGCAATTAAGTTGCAAACACAAATATAAATATATACATAATTTTCGTAACGATCAATTAATGCATGTAGGAAAAAAGTTTGAAAATTAGAAAAATATCGTAAATGGGATATACATTGTTCATAAACAATTACATATATATATACATATTACATTAAATTGTAATATATATAAAAATGTGGATACAGGTAAAGGTGTAGTAACACTTTTGACCATTGAATAAGTGAAGCAAATTTTCTATTTATAAAAGATTAAACGGTCAAACGATCGAAGATGCTTGCCAAATCGTTTTCGTGCGTATTGCGTAGAGTTTAATGTTTTTAAACGATTCTACATAAAGTACACGTATACAATCAACGAAACGTATTCTTTATACAAAAGTTTCATTAATGAATCACGATTCACGTAATTACGATTTTATTGTAAACATAATATACATTATATGTGTATGTGTGTTTGATTTTAAGAAAAATATATGACCAAATTGTAGAAATGAATTATTCTTCATATGCAGGTAACAAAAATTAAATTATATCAACATGAATTGGTAAATGATTAATTTTTAAATTATAAGAATTTCAAGTATGATCATGATGATGATAATTAATATATATTACAAAAATAACATGGCTATTTTTAGATTAACAGAAAGAAGAAAATGAGAGAGAGAGAGAGAGAGAAATTATTTGAATCGCTTCGTCAGACATATTCACTATTTATCAGGTCAAATAATTTGGCCAAACATCACTCCAACGTTAATTTGAAATGTTGAAAGTGGTAGGTGGTAGCTCGTTATCGTATCCTTTAGAGCGTAACACTAACATATTCCATTATGCGAATCGAATAAATATTACTTAAGGTGGAATCATTAATTAGTCAATTCTCTAATAAGAAATTTATAAGTTGAATTTTTGTGATCTGATAAAAAATATTATAATAAAAGAGAGACATTTATTATTAAAATATGTAATAATATTAAAGGGCAAGATAATAATATATGCAATATAAAAGCAAATGCAATCCTTCACTTTATAATTTAATAATACGTCCAGCAAGAGATTAATTTTAATTAATATCCTTGTCTTGAGGAATCAATTTATCAATTTTTATATACATTTATAATTAAAAGATAAAATATTATAAGTATTTTTTTTTTTCTATCTAATTATTATATCTACACGTAGAGAAATACGAAACAATGCATTTTTCTTGTTCGTATCGTGTTGTTAAATTTTTTATTTCTATTGAATTTTTTCTAAAATTATTTAAAAACAATATAAATTGTTTTCGATGTCTTATTGGTTATACTATTAACAATCGTGATTCTAAATTATCGGTTGTGCTTTCATACAATGTATAAATTGCTTTGCATCGCATAAATTACTTTACAATACTAAATTACTTAGACGTTAAGACGCTTCAATCCAACCTAAGCTACGTGTTTAGATTCTCGATCACTTCTAAAGGTGCACTCAATTGTGTTTAATGTCCATTAAACGGTTATACGTTTGAAAGCTTTTAGGAACCAGGGCATTTAATAGTCTTGGCTTAATTGTTTAATACAAGGAAGCGTACGCATATTATCGTGGGCGTAAGTACATAGGTATATGTGTTAATGAACCATCCGTACAAATTTAGAAATGCGATAAGTTATAATAAAATTAATTATTATTTTTATCACATTCAGAAATAAGATTTACAGTATTTTAATTGTTTATATATTTCTATTGTAATTATGTGTTGTTATAAGGATAACACGTACATATTATTAAAAAAAAAAATACAACACATATATTATATATAATAAAATTAATATTTAATAATTATATTTCGAAAAGATAACAATTAGAGAGTGATCTTTGTATTAATAAATTATGACAAGTGATACGAGTCGATACGTAATCAGACATGAACTGTATTGTAACTTTCATGTAACCAACCGACAGTACAATTAAAATTTTGTAATTATTTTTCATATATTTTTATTATCTAATTAACCAAAAAGATAATTAAGTTACAATTAGTTTATTCTTGTTAATAATATAAATAATCTAATAGTTTTTATTAGACTTTTACGAATCTCGTCCGAAATATCGATTAATTATGAAACTCTCGTTTGCTTCTAATTTGCGTGTTCTTTTCTTTTTTTTTTCGATATATTAATATAAATTATATTCAAATTTAAAAAAAAAAATATCAAATGCTTCTGAAATTAATTACCATAAACGATCTCAAGTCACCGTCTCTCGTAAACGTTAATTAATTGCCATAATAAAATTTTATTACGTGATTCGATTCGTGATAGCGCTAGAGTGTAATTTTAATTAGAGAAATTTGATTTGATGTTTAACATTTTCTTAGAAATTGATATACCACATGACTCGAATGTCACAAATATTATACACTTATGCACGCAAATTGTATCTTTCAAAAATTTGTATACAAAGAAACAGTACACACACACATATTATTTCTGTAAAAAAAAAATATAAAAATTAACACTTTGAAGCGAGAAATTAGAAAAAATAATTCAGAGGCCCAAATCGCACAGATATTATATTCTCATGAAAATTTAACAACGTAGGCTCTTATTTTAATCATATTCCTCGACATTATAATTTCATAAAATGAACTAAAAGATACACAGTTATTAAAGTTATTCAATTACAGGGAAAAAAAAATACAAGAAAATTCTTTTCGTGTTGTTTTAAAATCTCTGTCCTTCAATTAATTTTAATTTTTTCGAGGTAGTACAAAAAAAAATGTCTCACTACGTATATTTAGATAATATAAAGGTAAAACTCTTTAAACCTTGCAATACTTTAAAGAGTTTAGTTTTGCTAATTTTTTAGGTTGGTTAATTGGGATCTAGCTATCTGTTGTAAGTTAGAAAATGGCGTCAATTTAGAAGACACACAATGTAATTCACGTTATACACGAAATCAAAATCTATTATCATCGTTGAATGTAACTGTATACTTCAATTTGATCCATATTATAAAGCAATTATGTTTAACGAGGAAACCATGGGACATATTTGTCAATCGTGTGACCAATAATGCGAATAATGAAATATATTAAACTTTGATAATTGAAACTTGAATTTTTGTATAAAAAAAAGACAGTGATCATATTTCTATGTCAATGAATAGTAATTTAATGAAATTTTTCTTAAAGTTCATCGTTTATGGGCACCCTATATTTGTTTGCATTGAGAAACGCACGATATGAATACATATATGTACTCGAGTACATACTACGCGTGAACTAACCGCAATCGCAAACACAAATTGAAATCTATTTCTAGAAATGACCAGGCAAATTAATTATGAGCTAACGAGGGAACATGTATATATCATATATATAGTACACATTAAAATAAATAATTCCATAGACTTTTTATTGTAATTCGTTCGTCGAGTTTTATAATCCAGGTATAACCGAAGAAACATTTTTCAAATTTGCATATGATAAATAATAATACATAAATAAAATGATTAATAAAAATTTATAATTACTCGCATATGACAGGTAATAGTAAAAATTATTATACATATTAAACTAAACAATTAAATACGAATTTAATCGTAATTCATTGATCCAATTTTGTTACACAATTAATTCGAGATAAAATGATAAATATTTCCGTATGATAAATGATAATTAATAAAATTACAAACGGAAATGTATTATTATCCACATGATGGTTAACGAAAAAAAATATACTTCACGTATTAAATATCAATTTGCTAAGCGTTTTATTGTAATTCGTTGACCCAATTTTATTATAATTACTTCGACGAAAAATCCATTAACATTTTTGTATATGAAAAATAAAACATAGAGATAAAATTATATCCCAGAATTCGTCATTACTCACAATAAGTCTTCTTCGAAATTCACGAATTCATGATTTGGTAAATTCAGAAAATAGTTCCTAACAAAACACACAATGTTTTCATCTACTGAGAATTCAATAGATATATGTATGTATACTGTCTAACACTGAAGAATGACTGTACAGAAGATTTTGTATGAAGAAATTTGAAACTACTTAGGAATCATGATACTAAAATACACAAACACGTGAGAATATTTAAAATATCGTTTAAAATATTTCTGCTGGGCGAACACAGAAAAAATATATATAGAATATTTATAATATATTTGAATTGTTCATTTGCCAAAAGATATGCACGACATAACAAAAGATAAAAGGAAAATTAATAAAATTATATGCATAATAATTTCTTATTCAATGAACATACAAATTATTATCATTTAATAACACAATTTTGTGTAAAAAAAATTTAATTTAAATATAAAAAATTAATTATCAACCAAATGCTTTGGTATTAAAATTTAGAAATATTTTGTAAGTAAAATAAATGGCTTATATATAATCTAACTAACAATAAGTCAGAATTATTAACTTTGTAGAGAAGCATTTAGAATATATGAATTTGAGTAAGATGATGATTCAATTTTCATCCCATTCAAGATACATGAGTGGGTTTACAAATTTTGAACCTAAAATAGAAACAATTGTTTTCTGTCAGAAACTCGTAAAAAGAAATATATATATCAAAATTTGTTAGCCGTGGTTCAAAACTTGACAGCCCGCCCACCCTTCCTCTCGTTGCATAAATAAATGCATCATGCTCAATTTCAAAATGTCAGGTAAAATATTAGCAAATCAATGAAATAAATTTGTCCTATTAAAACCATAATCAACAGAAAGCACAAATGTGAGATATGATTAAATTAGATACTTAAATTGTTTTGACTTGAAAATTAGATGAATACTTTTAAATACGCCCACGAAAAGATATATAATTAGAATAAAGTCAAGTTCCCCTAAGTAATCTTGATCGAAAATGTCGTCCAATTTTCCGGCCCCATCCATCGAGTATGATTCGTATGATGTTGCACATGTTATTTTGGCTCGAAGCCCGTAAACGTGTGTCCGTTCACGCTAAGTAAACTATTCCTTCTGTCCTAGACAATGTTGTGCGTAATCGAACTGGAAGAATCGATAGTAGGTACATATCGACATGTAAAAGCTGAAACCAAGAACTTCCTCGATGGTAGTATACTAGTTTCAACGAAAAACAAAAACAAAAAGAGGTAAAATAAATGTTCGACGTATACGATGCAGGTTCGATAAAAATAAATGTACAAAAGGAAAGATTGAGAAAACAGAAATAAAACTAAATGACAAAAATCACTAGAGTTATTCGTCAGAGGATTGAACGAAACATTTGATTGTTTTCCAAATTTCTAACGAAAACTATCCTGAAAAATACGTGAAAATTTAAAAGGTAATACACTTATATATATATATATTACAAAAAATGTATATTTCTAAATATAAATTTACCCTCCCAGAAAATCCATTAGATTTGTATAGAAAAAAAGAAACATTCTTATATATTATAAACACTTTTATATACGTAGAATTAAAAATATATTTTTTTTTTTAATAAAAATTAAGGAAAAACAAGAAAAAAGAAATAAAATAAGAATAAGAATTAAAAAAAGGGTCGTTACGACGAAACGTTGTTCGTGAAAGTGTTCGCCGAACCCTGAAAGGAATTTTCAGTTTATTTCACTCGGTCGACCATGCCTGTAATTAATAACTTTCCATGCTATGGAAGAGAGGGAAAGAAGGAGAAAGAGAAAAAGAGAAAAAGAGAGAGAGAGAGAGAGAGAGAGAGAGAGAGAGAGAGAGTATATCGACGATATACATATTTGCCCTCAGCCATTGCTAAAACTGAACTTCTTTTACGTGTACGCTCGAAAAACTATAGGACGGGTAGAAACCGCTTCGAGTTCGTGTGCCGATAGAGAAGAATCACCCTCGCGTTTCGAACGAAAATAATACCTACCTTAAATACAATGCATATACTACATACAATGTACACGTGTATATATATGTATATACAGAGCCTAGAGATATAATATATATATATATATATATGTATATGTATATGTATAGTCGTTGCCATTTTTAGACAACCTTTCTAAAGACGTACTTTTCAAGGGAAACAAATAAAACAATACTTGTTTTTAAATTAATCAATAATCAAACACTAGGCTTTTCAAATGCATATTAATATATATATATATAAAGGAAACAAATACAAAAAAATAAAATCGTGAACAAAAATTTCAAATATTTATACTTGTTTGTATTTAATATGCATAATAAATAATTAGAAAAATAAACAAATATGTATTACAGTAAAAATAATTGAGTAAAAATGTTTAGATAGTATATTTTGAAAGATATACTTTTACAAGGGAAACGTATACAAATTATTATTTTTTTTTAAACAAATAACGAAACAACTCATCGTTTCCTGTGCACGTATTATTCGTAAAAGACATTGAATCGTTAGGAAAATTACACGCACTTTTATGTTTTATTGCAAGAATGAATAAAACATTGCGTGCAGCTGGAAAGTCGATAGAATTATTTATAGACGTATGAAAACGGAGTCTGAGATACTTATAAATAAATACTAACAGCCGCTGCACCCCTAAGTTATTTATCACGTACCATAGCGTGTAATAAATGCACACTTGTTTTACGTTTAACAAGTTTTAATATCATTTACACAAACAAATAGACATCTATTTTCTTTTTCTTTTTTTTTTTGTTTTTTTCTGATTACGCTAACGAAGTAATGCTCGTTTATGTGCATACATTAAAGTTAAGAGCACGTACAAAGTGGTCTAAACATATTTTCAAGCATGTTTGTAGTTTTACAATTTGAATGAAAGAAAAATGAAACAAAAGTATTTGCAAAATAAAGAAAAATTTGTTAAATGATCTATACAAACTTATGATTCCCACCCTACAAAAATTATATTTTTATTTTGTATTTACTTTGAATCAGGAAGAAAGGTGTATGTCGACAATCGACAAATTTTCTCCACGACGAGTAAAATTCTAATGGGGGGAAAAAAAAGAGGTTTTTAGAAACTCGTGGCATTTCTAGTAAATATTATGCGTATAATAATGCAAATGTGTAAGCAATGAAAATAAATTCTACCCCTTACGTGCATCGAATAACCGTCCGGCATTTGGCTCGCATAACACCATACAGTAGACGCGATATTAAGCTTGCTTGTCTATACGACTATTATACTGCAATTTTATGTGATGCTCGAGATTGAAAGGAGGACTTTAGTTTGACGCATGCGTTCTCTGAACTGACTCTTATATTTGATTTACCCTATGGGAAATATATTACTTTTGATATGCACATGTTATGTATACACAAATATATGTGTATTCATATATCTATTATGTCGTACAAATACAATCAAACGGTATACAAATGTATCCGTGCGAGTGTGTGAATATTTGTGAATTCGAATGAGAAAAATTTGAAAGACTATGAAAAGAATAGAAAAGAAAATGAGATAAAACAAATTAATCATATCGTAACGCGTTGGTAGATTGTTCCTATAAAATATATATATATATATATATATGTGTATGTGTATAAATGAAATTTACGTGGAAATAAAATGATCTGCTTTAAAAATATTTGCTTTTAAAGATCGGCGACGTAGGAGAGAATTGAAAAATGGCACAGTTAAGAGGAAAATACAAAATACTTATATATTGTTCTGGAATCTGGGACTTTTTAAGGGATCGCTCAAATAATTTCAAATGACAGATTAACGAAGGAACAAACGTTCGTTCATTGTATTATAATAACATGATTCCTATTCATACGTAATTTATATAAATACAAATATATATACAATATATACACGTGCTTATATATATATATATATATGTGTCATTTTATAAACTTAATGATGTTTTTATTGTATTTAGCTCGTCGTAAATAACAAAGATATTACGTAATAAAATTTTATTGGTTTTGTTCTAACAAAGAGACACAGAGAGAGAAAGATAGAAAGACCACACATGTATATACGGATGGACAGACACACACACACACACACGCGCGCGCGCGCGCGCGCGTGCACATATAAGTATATACGTATATAAACGAATACTCTTTCAGTACCGATAGTTTTGCGCGTGCGTGCATCATCGATCCACGATCTTGATGACTTTATGGTTAGGCGTCGTTCGCTTTACGAGGGGTGTTTTCCTCTACAATTTATCCACTGTCCGCTACATTTCTCTTGATTGTGTCTAGGAAGGTTAACGGCCAGAGGGATATTAGTTGAAAAGGAAATAAAAAAAAAAAATGTAAGCGCAAATGGAAGAACTTATGCAACGAAGAAAATAAGTGACGCGTAGTTTACGTTAACACACTTATCGTTCAAGTAAATCAATGTTTTCTATTTTTTTTTCTTTTTTTTAAATGTTACAAACAGGATGTACAATAATTTTGATATCCTTTTACACGTTATTATGTTAAAGAAATAATCATGAAATTTGAGTTTATTCTGTAACTACGTGTTCTAATATTTGAACAATTTTATTGATCTTTAATTCGATTTTTCTTAATTCATCACCCTTACAGTTTGAATTAGCAACGTGAAACGCGAAGGAGATTCTAATTATTCGATGGAAGTAAATTTTGTTGTATTATTTCTTCAAGAAAATCTATTTTGAGATAGGCTTAATCATAAAGAAAGAAAGAAAGAAAGATAGAGAAAGAGAACGAAGCATACACACATATGTATCTACACATATATACATTGAAAGAAAGATGACTAGAAAATGGCAGGGGCGTTTGTTTCATTGGGCAAACGTTTGAACGATAAATTTGACTGGACGTAGAGCTTTTCCTGAAGGCACCAACATAAGATTTATACGACAGATTCGTATGGCATTCGCTAAAAGTTTCTCTCGTCTTATACGATCTTTAATAAGACCTATCGACGATCATAACCTTTAAGGATAGATGTTTCGTGTATCCTTTTTTTATCAAATTGTTTCTTTACTTATATATTTTTTAACATAATAAAAATAAGAATTTATATATAACTCATGTAAGGGAGTGAGTTTGACTCGTTCCAAATTTGTAGCAGATTTTGTTGTTGTTAAATTAATTATTTTTTTTTAAGTACGCAATTTTTCAAAGTTTAACGAGTGTCGAGGAAAATTAATTGATTTTTATCATTTCATAATTTTCTTTTTATTATATTTTATTTTATTTTATTTTATTTTATTTCTTTATTTGTGGTTTGATTTAATTTTCAATTAATTGCAATCGATGATTAACGTCCGAATATTCTGTAGGGATTGAAGAAAAGACGAAAATGTTAATCCGATAACGACCCTTTCTTGAGGGCTGATGTACCACAAAAGAGAGTTCTTTCTCGTACGTGCCGAAAATATTTTCCCTCGGTTAACTGACATCAAATATATGCCGTGTTTGATTTTGTCGAGATCGATTTTATCAGACGGGATAACCAATCACCCTAGTAAGTTCTGACTTTTATCGCAAGCAACAAAGATAAACGGTGGTATCGTTCAATTTATTATTTACACTCAATTTTTATCTATCCCCCATCCCTTCTTCTCTTTTATCATCTTTTAACACATTTATTTCATTGTTTTTTGTTCCCCTTTGTTCAAAATATCAAAAGAACAAAATTCTTTAAAAGTATCTCTCTCCATCGTATATTAATATATTATTATTATTATTAAATCGATAAACTAAAGTATGAATTTACGCAAGATAAATTATTAAACGTTATTAATTAAAAATACAAAAATAACGAAGTATGTTCGAAACAGGAAACAAAAGAAAAATACATTATCTATTGCTAATATCACACATATGACATAAACACATTCTTATATCATAGTAAATGTCAGAAAAGATAAAGTAAACACAATAAAAAAAGAAAGAAAAATATTAGAAAATATCTCTTTGTGGTTTGGTTGCATTCGAATTCGATGTATATACGAAAAGATATCGTAGAAGAATAAGAATAAGAATAAGAATAAGAATAAGAAGAAGAATAAGAAGAAGAGTATTTTAAATCTAATGACGCATCGAGACCACACAAAACGATGCAACGACTCTCGAAACGACTTAGGATCGATAGCTGGCAAATTTTGTTGGCCCTCCCCTCATCATACGATGGGTAACATTATACGATCCATCTGGCACCGGAGAACTACTAACACACGATCTCCTCAACGTTTAAATTACTGTCGTCGTCTTTTGTTTGCCAATTTACAGTACACTACATACCTCACACACACACATTTTATTATACCGACGACAATATCCTTGGGTTTCAAACTTTACCAAACTGTTTTGAAACTTTTATCGATCGATCCTTATTATACCACATCTAATGTTATGGTAAAATCAATTTATATCAAATATTGTCCCCACTTTCTCTCTCTTTCTTTCTTTCTCTAATGTTGTATCCCTAACTTCCTGTTTACCGTTGACCAACATTTGAAGAGAAAATCATTTTGAACGAAATCAATTATTGATAGACAATGTGATATAATCTAGGAAAATCATGTCAAACTATATATTCCAAGAATATTTTTCATAATAAATTTATAAACGATAATATAAATGTTGCACACTTGATGAAAATTTTACTAATTCAAATATTCTAGGAAAATTGTAATGCTTTTTTCCAATGAATATGTAAACGATGTGTCTTGCAATTCTATGAAAATAATGCTAATTAAAATATCCCATAAACACTGAAAATAAATACGTACAATATCCTATAAACTGGAATGATTTCTAGAGCTTCTACTAAGTCCCAAATTTCTTTCAATGAACGTTTAAACGTTTAAAGCTTTAATAATAACTATTTACCAAATGATATCTATCTTATTCGGGTTTTAATAATGAATATCTTCTTTTCTCGGCACGGCGCCGTTGGCAAGGTAATATAATTATTAATAAAATAATTCGATGAGGAAATTATTTATCGATCAGCTTGATAAATCCAACAATTTATATAAGATGTTATATTATTTATCCCGAAGAGTAAGGAGAAAATCTTTTTCTTAAATACAAAACACAATTATCTTAAGATGCTCATCAACAATTTCTATATAAACGATAATTAATGTAAATACAAAATAAAATCTAAATTATACGAAATATATATTAGTATTAATTAGATAAAATAAACATTTCAATTTCTAGCCTTCCAAAAATTCAAAACATATAATCGGATTTAATAATTATTTCAAAAATTATAGTTTTAAATCGTAACCCAATGAATATAAATAACTTTTCCTTTTTTTTTTCCATAAAAACCATATGTCGTTTGATTGTACGCATAGACAAAAGAGTGTACTTTAATTTAATATAACTTTCATTAAAATCTATTCACTTTCTTTTCAACGTTGTTTAAATAATAATTTGATATTCTATAGGATATCAAAGTATTATGTTCGATGCCTAAGAAAAACTCTCCAAAAAGTCTTATTTCCGACTTCGTTTGAAAGCTCTTTGCATTTATAGTATTATGCATGTATATAGGAATTACTAACAATGACTGATTTCTGGCTTTGACGGTAACATATATATACTATAAATGCGTAGGTGGTATCGCGTGATTATGTGGAAAACGTGAGAGTTTGGACGATGTGTAAACGACTTTCACGCACGTTCATTGGCTTGGCGAACTTGCACGAAGTCGCTCCTTTCGTTTCGGGGAAGTTGACCTACGTCACCACTATAGACGCTATTTTCGCTTATCGTATTCCTCTCTCTCTCTCTCTCTTATCTCTCTTATTTCCTCTTTTTATCCCTTATATTTTCTTCATCATTCCCTTTTCTTTCTCTTTTTCACGTTTTTCACTTTAATGCGTTAATCCCGATATTTCTCTCTCTCTTTCTCTCCCTTTCTTTCTTTCCTTCTCACTCTTTCGTTTGTAAGTTTTCTCAATCCTCCATCAACTTCTCATTCTCTCTCTCTCTCTCTCTCTCTCTCTCTCTCTCTCTCTCTCTCTCTCTCACTCTTTCTTTCATTTCTCGCGTTCACGCGTATTTCTGGCACGAGTTTCATATACCACGCACGCTTCCCTATCGTCGAAAGAAGTCATGCAGAGTTTCAAAACGAAAGTACCAAATTTCTAGCATAGTCGCGTTAGTCGAAGAATTGATGAATCTGTTCCAAATATATAGAGAAATTTTTTTTTGTAGATTTCAATCGACATTATCTCATTTCCCGTTTCTTTGCGTAACTTCGGAAATTTTGTTTCTTATTTGAAAAATATTGGTTCTTTTTGATATTAATGAATCACATAAAAGTCCATGTGATTTAATTATTATACAAAAAAAATACTATACGAGAGAGAAAAATATGTGCCAATTCGATTAAATAAATAAATCATCGATTTATATTTTATACGTAACAATATTATTTAGAAGAATGATAGGGGAAATAAAAAAATATAGGTATATGTGTAATTTAAGCGTCGAATAAATCATTGATATATGCTACTTGATAAAAAAAAAAAATGATAACACGAGAAAAATTATCTGTAATTCAAGGATCAAATATTTACGCACTGATTTGTGCATTCGTAAGAAAAATGATATCAGGGTGGAAAAAAAGGTATGTAATTTGCGTATCATATAAATTATCGATCTATACTACTGCAAGTCATATTTATATAGTGCATAAATTTGTATTAAACCTTACTTATATTATTTTTACGTATTGCATTAATTTTTATTTCTAATTTAAAAGTTCATGAAAATGTTTATTCCCGAAAAAAGAAGTTAAAAATAAATTCCTAAGAAAAAGAAAAAAAAGAAAAATCCCGCAAAAGCAATAATTTTTTATAACAACAATCAAACTTCTAAGACACCAGAAAAAACAATTACTGAAGCCTGACAGACTCCAGTCTACCAGTTACGTATTTAAGAAAACATATTACACTTCTCTAATTCTTCATTTAACTATTCAACAATTTATCCGAAGTTTCCTATCTTTGCAAATAAATGCATCATTCTAGATTTGAATTCGACACATATATTGTCTTACAATTCGTGATACGAAAGATTTTTCTTCACAAAATTTCCATGGTTAATAAATTAATCGGGGAATATAATAGTTGTTTTTAAGTTGAGTTCCTGCGAGTAATCGAAATAAATAGAAAATGAGAATGAAAATTGTAATGAGATTATAAAACTTTTCAGCTCGTAGAGAGAAGAAAAGGTATTATAGTATTATAATAATAATAATAATAATAATAATAAAAAGAAGAAGAACAATAACTTACCTTTTCTCGTTAAACTAAAGCTTCGAAGCCTATAACTATCCTCATCTTCACCTTCCCTTGGTGATAATTGCATAGATGCTACGGGAACGTCAAGGAAATCGTTGCTTTTCTTTTGTTGAGCATGATGCATACTCTGACCTCTTCTACTTCCCCTTCTTCTGCATGCTGGACTAACATCGGCGTTCGTTAATTTGGGTTCGCTACTGCAATGGGGAGATTTAACGCTACCCTCGTGATGATGAAGATGATGCTGATCTGCTGCTAAAAACATTCAATAAATTAAACAAATTAAATCAATTAAATGAATTCTGTTTAAATGTACGCAAGAATTTAATCGATTGTAAGATATTTTTTGTACTTTTTTCTATTATGTGAAAATAAAATGTGATAAGTATAGATTATAGAAAAACTTTATAGACAAAAAATATTCTAAAAATATTAATCTTATTAAAATATTTATTAATTAAATTTTTAATGTATTCATTAAAATTTCACACGCGTCAGGTTTTGAAATTTTTTACTTATTTTCCGAATAGACTGATATATTTTTAACCGATAGTGTACCATATCTTTACATACACACACACACATATACATATACATAAATTTATATTTATATATACAAGTAAAATTGAATTGAGCAACTGTCGTATATCTATCATAGATACAAACATGATTTTTGATTACGTCTATGTTTCGATGAAACGTTACACCCTCGCAAATACGTTTATCGAGATATTCGAACTTCGTTTCTCTTCTTTCTTTATTTGAGCTTGATTCAACGATAGAATGGGGGGTATGGGGTATGGGGTATGGCGTCTGGTAATCCTATCTACGATATAACCGAGACATTGATTTATCGTACTGTTTCCGAGACAGAGTAAGTTTAACTGAAAGGATCATTCTTACTTTTTTTTTTTATAACATCAATAAGGTGTTAAAACTTTAGCGTCCATGCCAGTTCGAACGTTTGGAATATAAAAATGCAATTTTTCATTGAAAAGAACATTTTTAACGTTTCCAATGTGTTTGCAACGTTTCATCGATGACTTATGTGTGTATGAATGAAGTATGAACGAAAAAACACATATAGGATGTCCCATAAGGTTTGACCTATATTTCGAGAGTGTATTGAAGGGGTATCATAGGTTTCATTATTTCAATTTCAATTGTACTATTCCATTCTATCTTTATTATTCCATTGATGGTTAAATTAAATGATGAAAATAATGATCGTGTTAAATTGTCTTGTATTTTTATGAGACACAACTCTAATTAAATTATTTCAATGTAATATTAACTCTCTTTTATTGTATTAATTTTTTTAATTCTCTACCATTATAAATTAAATGATAAAACGTTAATCGCATTAGAAAAATTTTGGAAATGACAATTGCATTGCATTCAAACCTATTAATTTAAAAGTTAAACAAATTGTTTAGCTATATTTTTTGTTTAGACAAGCAACTTATATGATAAACAACTTCAAAATCCTATAATAACATTATACGTTGATTTCTATTAAAAAAATTTTGTTATATTATTATCCCTTACGATATAAATTGCCGAAGTGTAGGACAATTCTTTGGGGCACTCTGTATGAATAAAAATCTCCAAGGGCCTTAGCAGAAAACGTATCATACATCGTTTTCTCTTTCTCTTCTCCCTAGAGAGTTCTTGAAATCGCAACGGTTTCTATTTTCGTGTTAGCATTTTAATAGTAGGTCACTGACAGCACCTACGTTTTCAAAACTTCGCTCTGGTTTAAGAAAATCGAAGTACAGTATGATCAATTATTTTTTTTTCTTTTTCTATAATAATAATAAAAAAAAAAAATAGATCGGATTATTTTATCCTTTTCTATTTCTTTTTTTTTTTTTTTTCTCCACGTATATTTTATACATAATTTTTTTCTTTCCTTTTTTCTTGTTTCATTTTTACGTGCATGTAAAAAATGTCTCATACAAAAGAGACACGTATTTAAGAGCTTCTCGAACAAAAGATGCATACTACAATACTTTCTCTATTTCTCTCTCTCTTTCTTA